>NC_050515.1:8036764-8048178 GCF_002922805.2 Oryzias melastigma
TACATCCACACTGCCCTCTGAAAAGTCTATATAAATATCTGAATTCCCTCCTCAATCCCTAACCACTTAAAAACTATACAGTGCGGGACTATATACTGTAGTGTCCTGAATTTTAAAGGCAATTTGGACGCCATGCTCAAACTTTTCTTTTGTTTTTCTAAACGCCGGATACGACGTCACTGATTTCACAAAGTCAAAATCGAATCAAAACGAACATTTCACGATGTTTATTTAAGACTCCACTGTGTTCTGATGGTGAAAACGTGGACGGTTTATTCAAAAATTACATTCAAAATTGTTCGGCCGCAATGCATTGTGGTCTATATTCGCTAATCTAGTGAACATTGATGCACGCTAGTTTTCCGACTCTATGTACAAAACCAAATTTAACTTTGACCAATCAGGGCCTCTGATTTAAAAATAACAAACAGATGATAAATGAATCAGTGTAGTTTGTACCAGGGGATTTCTATGACACCAAGTTTTTAATTTATCGGGGATTTATTTGTAAAATTCACCAGATTTGCACCGCGTTGACATTTGGCCAGAGACACTTGAAAACAAAATCTTTAACCTACTGTAAATTTTCAACTTTTAGCACGATCAACGTCATTCCAGTAGATTCTGATCCTTCAGAATCTTGATCGTGCTAACGATTGATAAGTTATAGTAAATCAAAGAACATAAACACTGTAGCTTCAGTATTAAAGAGTTTAACAGCAGAAAAATAAAAAAATGGAGAAGCCCCTCCCTGCTTGTTCAGTGTGAACATCATAAACTAAACGCACGATCAAGAATTCAAATTAAACATATTCAAAAATAATAAATAATAAGTAATAAATAATGTATCATCACATTTGGAACATTATCCATAATGAACATTATAGATCTGTATCCTCTAAATTTATAATTTATTGCCCCACCATAAATAAAAATAATTCATTGCGTTCTATAGCTAAAATGTCTTACAAAAGTAGTTTTGAAAATACATTAAGATTGATTTTCTTTTCTTCAATTCTAGGTTAATACTAGGGATTAAACGACTCCCTTTCCCCACAATCTGGTTGATTTTTGGGTCCCAACTAAACAAATAACCAATAACTAAAATAAAAATTTAATTGATTTTTTTGCTAATAAGCAAATAACAATGAGGAAAAATAAACTTTTCAGTTGGCTCATAATAAACATGCATAAGACAATAATAAATCCTTGAATTTTCTGTTTCATTTTAATTTCTGTTCGATTTTAATCAGAAAAAGTGGCATTCCTAGTAAATCCGACCCAAAAGCTCACTTCCTGCTTCCTGCTTGTCGTCGTCACAAAAGGAGGAAGTTGGCATCACAGAGAAGTTAATCACACCCAAATGTTTAGAGGCCAATTATAAAAGAGAGAAAAGGGAGGCGCAGCCGCGTGCCTTTCTGTAATGAGTCAAGAATGTGAACGGGAGTGAGATGTCCTCAAAGAAACATGAAGGAAGGAGAAACTTTTGTAGAATCTGCTCTGACATTCCATAAATGACAGAAGATGTTCCTCACTCTGGAAGAAAAAGATCGTAGTTGTGCCATCTGGTGGCCTTTCTGAGCAAATTCATAACCAAAAAAGCTTTGAGAACATTGTGTTCTCGTTTACTGGATTGACTTTTACACTTTGCTTGTTTAACAGTTCTTTGACTGCGCCTAACATCCCCCACAATGTATGATTCGTGGATTTGAACGACTTTAAGTGTAAAAATTCACAAGTGGGTTTTTCATTGTGATACAGCATTTCCTTCCTAGAAGAAGTTGGACTTGTCAGACCGGTGTTACATTATTGGCGGGTTATTTCAGAGCTCTGCAGTTCTCCACACGGATTGTACAACTAAAACAAAAAAAAAAAACAAAGCTGTACGTCAGCCAAGTGAAGGAGCAGAGTTCTACTTCCTACGAAATATGTTTTCCACATGCTGTGGCATGTTTCTGATGATATAGAACTCATATATATATATATAAGTTAATTAAACTTAAATTTACATTTCTGAGTATTTATGTATTCAAACTGTTATTAATCAGGAGCAAACAGAAAAAGTTTGGAAAAAGCTTGTAGTTATGATGTAGAAGATCGTTCTATTCCAGAGGTCGGCAACCTTTAACAGTAAAAGAGCCATTTGGGTTCTTTTACTACTGATCAAAACCTAGACGGAGCCGCATAGTCTTACTTTAGCCTTCAAGAAATTTGGATTTGCATTCATGACCTCCTTTTTTAATATATATATAAATTATATCTATTTTTGGCACTAACAAAAGAAAAAAAATATAAAAAAAAACCTAGCATTTCTCAAAATTTTATTTTTTAAACATTTTTCCCTTTTACCTTTAGTAGAGGCCAAATTAGCCAAAAAGCTAGCTTGTTGTTTAATTACTAGCTGAACTCCAAACTAGCATAAAATACATCAGTAAATTAAATCAGCCAAAAATGTTAGCATATTAGCTTGACTCCAAATTAGCATAAAAAATTAATAAGAGGCCAAATTAGCCAACAAAAAAAAGGCTAGCTTGTTGCTCAATTACTTACTCCTAAATGGCCTAAAATTCCTCCATAAACTAAATTAGTCAAAAAAAGTTAACCTGTTGCTAAAATAAAAGCTGAACTTAGCCTAAAAACTCCAGTAGATAACAAATTAGCTAAAAATGTTAGCATGTTGCTAAAATAAAAGCTGAACTCTAAATTAGCCTAAAAACTCAGGGAGATAACAGATTAGCCAAAAATGTTAGCATATTAGCTTGACTCCAAATTAGCATAAAAAAGCATTTAGAGGCCAAATTAGCCAACAAAAAAAGGCTAGCTTGTTGCTCAGTTACTAACTCCTAAATGGCCTAAAATTCCTCTGTAAACTAAATTAGTCAGAAAAAGTTAACCTGTTGCTAAAATAGAAGCTAAACTTAGCCTAAAAACTCCAGTAGATAACAAATTATCTAAAAATGTTAGCATGTTGCTAAAATAATAGCTTATCTCCAAATTTTTGAGGGTTACTATTTTATTTTTCTTCACCCAGAGAGCCACCAAGGAGGGATAGAAGAGCCACATGTGGCTCTGGAGCCGCAGGTTGCAGATCCCTGATCTATTCCGATGCATCAACTTGTAGACCACTAGATCCAGGAATCTGGTTTAAAACTTTACAGTTGGATAGCTCCAATATTGCTCACCATTTTTGTTGCACCGGTAATGGTAATGTTTGGAGCTGTAAGCTAGCAGGAGGGTATGTAAACGGATGGATGATGGGAAGTGGGGGTGGTCTTACATCACGCCAACAGTTTCACTCCTCCCACTCTGCAGAAACTATGTCCTAGAAAACAACAGTTTTTTTTTTTTTTTAATTTTGACTAAAAAAGGCGTAATAAAAGCTAAAAGACTACAAGAAACACTTTGAAATGATGGTAGGAAATGAATATTTGGTCACCTACAAACAAGCTAAATTTCTGTCTCTGTCCTCCACTTGTTACCTGTATTAATGACACCTGTTTGAACTCGTTATCTATAGAAAAGACACCTGTCCACAACCTCAAACAATCACACTAAAACTCCACTAAGACCAAAGATCTGTCTTAGGACACCAGAAACTAAATAGTTGACCTGCATCAGGCTGGGAGGACTGAATCTGCAATAAAGAAGCAGCTTGATGTGAAGAAATCAACTGTAGGAGGAAATATTAGGAAACAGAAGACCACTGATGATCTCCCTCCATCTGGAGCTCCACACAAGATCTCACCCTGTGGGGTCAAAATGATCCAAAGAACCACATGGGGGAGGGGGTGTAGTGAATGACCTACAGAGAGCTGGGACCAAAGTAACAAAGACTACCATCAGTAACACAGTAGATGAAACGTGGATGGATCTTTCAGCATGACAACCATCCCAAACACACTAACAGGTGATGAAGGAGCAGATTCATAAGAAGCATTTCAATGTCCTGGAGTGGACTAACCCGTCTCCAGGTCTCAACCCCATAGAAAAGTTGAAAGTCCCTAAAGATCATTGCTCTAGAGGAGATCTGCATGGAGGAATGGACCAAAAAAACAGGGAAAACCTTAAGACTTACAGAGAACATTCGCCAACAAAGGAGATATAAAGTATTGAGTTAAACTTCTGTTATTGACCAAATACTTATTTTTCCACTATAATTTACAAATACAGTCTTAAAAAAAAAAATCACATAATGTGAGATTCTGGATCACTTTTTTCTCATTTTGCCTCTTATAGTTGAAGGAATGATGAAAATTACAGGCCCTTCCCATCATTTTAAGTGGCTGAATTAATACTTTTGCCCCACCGTACATGAAATATCTGGCTGATTTCAACATTTTCTGATGGAACTCTTGGTTAAGCTTGAACTCTGTAGCTTTAGTTCCAGTATTGCTGTTCTTTGACGTCTCTAAGCACTTCAACCATCTACTCCACCAACATTGTTCCTCTGGATTCTGAAGTTGCTCGCGTAAAGTCTCGTACTTCAAACAGTTGGTATTTTAGCGGGAGCATCTCAGGTGTTTTGATGCTTTGGAACTTATAAAAATCCTTCAGGAAGACCAATCGATCACAACACACATGGATTCTGAAAGAGATGTTAGTGGGAAAAAGAAGAATGCTGCTCAGCAGGATACTGGAGCAAACCGGTGGGAATCGACTCAATTTTTAAAACATATGTCCTTATGAATCTCACATTTACGAGTATTAAAACATTACACAAGGTTTTCTAGACTAATAGGAAGATATTTGTTCAGATGAGACCCTATAAAAAGGATGTATTTGATTCGGTCACAGAAAATCCATGAATTTTATTGTAGTTTTAGTGTCTGAAATAAAACTGACACAAACGTGAGTCTGGTTTTTGATCTTTTCATGGAAGCAGTTTAGCCTAATCCCCAGCAGTTCCCCCGTCCTGCATCTGTGCATGCTTAAACAACGTCCCGAGGATTGCTTTGGCATGCACACCGCGGTGACTCCCTCCAAACATGGGCCTGGCTGCTGCTCCAAACCAGTCCAGTGTCATTCCTGCATCAGGAACAGCGCTCACAGCCTCCAGGCCAAACGGCCCGGCGAAACCTTTTTTTTCCCAGCCTGCTGTGTGAATGTTTGTTCTGCATGAAGACACACATATATATATATATGTATACTTTCAACAGATCCAGTTAAGCTTTTAAGTATTCCTCCATGATAACGGGCTCTGACTGTGTTGCTCTTTTTTAACAGAACTTTAAGCGTTTTTGATGGATTCCTGCAGAAAATCACTATTATTGTTTAAATTTGGTGCATAATGCAAACTTTTTTAATGCTAATAAAAGACAATCCTTCTATTTTTTAGAGGTTAAACTGTTTGATTTATAAATTGTGAAGCCCAACACGCTGCAGGGTAATCATAGACGTCCCGATGAGGCTGAAACTTATCTATTTGGTCTGTAATTTGGACTTTATCTGCTGTTTTTTTTTGTGGATTTTAAACTGGTGAGGGTTGGATCAGTTGAGCATCTGACGAAACAGCTATCTGACTACCCCCACCGGTTTTTCCTGAAGATGCCCCCGGGCTTTATGAGAGTGAAAAAGGAAATAAAGTCGCAGTGGAAAGAGCTGGAAAGGCTCACCACTTTAAAAACAAAATTAAATAAAAAAGCACACACATGTATATATGTATATATATATATATATATATATATATATATATATATATATATGTGTGTGTGTGTGTGTGTGTTTTTTAAAATATATATTTATATACTTTTTTTATAGCCAATATAAAAGGCTCTATAATTAAAGGCCTATAAATAATGCAAAGGTCAAAGTTGAAATCTCATTTTCACCTGTTGGTCTGACGGATTCTGATGATCATCAGAACCAACAGAAACTTTCAGGGACGGTGTTGCCCCCCCCTCCTCTCACCTTCCCGCCTCCCTCCTCACCTGGTGGGTGTGTCTTCGTGTCTGAACACGACGTGCCCCCGCTGATAGACGGCTGCACTCCAATTTCTACCTGTCAGGTGAGTCGTGGAGGAACGGCCGCCGCGGAGGCTCCGACTCTGAACTCCTCCGCGTTTCTCAGGTCGGTCTGGCCTGGTTTGGTTTGGTTCGGCCTGGTTTTGGTTCGGCTGCAGAGCTTCTAGCTGCACAGGTGAGAGGAAAGCAGCTCACCTGTTCGTTTGCCGTGAGCTGTAGCTGCTCGTTAGAGCCGCTTTCATTGGTTTTTGCAGTGAACGCACCTGTCGCAGGTGTGCTCTGACCAGGTAACCCGTCTGATTCATCGAAGGGGCTTCGCTCACCTGTAAACCTGCTTCCGGGACGACTGTTTCTGTTGCCCGCACAGCTGGAAACTTTGCCTGGGAATTTCTCAGACTTTAAATTTCAGTCATTGTTTCTGGTCGTGTGTGTAACGTGTAACCGATGAGGAAGATGAGGAGGAGGAGGAGGAGGAGGAGGAGGCCTGCTGGCTGCAGCATTTTGTTTTTTTTGTTTTTGGCAACAAATGGATCCTGATCTTTTGCATTTCCTGCAGAAAGTCAGTCACCTGCAGACACGTGACTCCCACAACCTGACGCACTTCTCTCCTCCTGATAAACTTCTAATACTGAAGTTTTCTTCCATCTCTGGACAACAGTTTGGCCCCTTCGGCGTTTCCAAATGTTCTCACCTCCAGTATGTCAGGTATGCTGGTGGACCAGCTCCACTCCTCACCTGTCAGGGTGGATCTCCACTTTCCTTGACAGGTGACACTGTTGCTGCTGACTGTAAGAAGGAAAATCTGCAGCCAGAATCCACAAATAAAACTGTTCTGTAATTCCTCAGATGTGCAAGAAAAAGTTTGTTTTATTTAATAAATGATCTGACTGCTGCGTGTCTTGATTTGATGAACATGAGGGTTTCTTTGGAGGGAAATGAGGAGTTGATCGTGTTGGAACGGCGGTGACTGCAGGTGGAGTTCATGACTCATCCAAACTCCTCAGAAGCTCAAACCGGAATCGCAGGACAGTGTGTCATCTCAGCTACGATGTTCTGCTAAAGTCAGAAGGATTCAGTGGAGCTTAAGAGTCTGGACTGAAAAGCTTTTATTTTTTTAAGTTTTTTTTCTAGAATGAGTGACTTTCTAACCAGTTTTGATGACTGTGAAAGCAGGAAATAACAAAAACCAGTCGGACGATAAATAAAGCGTTTCAATGCTCAGTTTGTTTCCTTCATCTCTGGAAAAAAAAAAAAAACTGGATTCTTTTTTATAAAGTAATTCAGACATATTTATAATTGGTGATATTGTAGTTGTACATTTTTCTTTTTAAAATAATTTATAAGCAGCTGGAGGTCTCGGTTGAAGTAACGGCGTTCACTGGGATCCAGTCTGGGTCTGACATGCTATATAGGGTTTTAGGAAAAATCGATTTGCTGATATATCACGATATTTCATCTGCTGATACTTAAATCGATTTAAAATCCTGACATGACGATATTTATTAAATTATGAGCGTCCTTCAGGGTCTTACTTTTGTTTTCCACCCTGTGACTCTCTGGCTTAAAAAACATAATTTTTAAGAATAAGAGTTGCTAACTTGGCATTAATTTAATTTATTTTAGTTAAGGTTATACAGTTTTTGGCAGAGATGAACCTGGAAGACTGTAATGGTTTTAATATCCCCGCTGACATCATCAGGCCGTGTTTGCTCTGCGCTTCTTCCAGATTACGAATACTAGGCAAAACTTTGGTAAAAAGTCTGATCTTTTCTGATTTTATGATTTTAAACTACATTTTATCTTATGTAGCCTACAATGGTTTGTAGCTATTCAGAAGGAAGTGGCTAAAATACTCAGATTTGTGTATTTTTTTACATACTTTTAATGTTTTATTCTCCAGTTAACAGTAGTAGTATTAAAAAGGATGACGGCTCACCAAAGTAAACCTCAAATATAACGAGAAAATGTCACTTTTGTCTCGTGTTGTTTACAAATACATTTGTTTCACTTGAATGTTTCTGTTTGGGACAGGAAGTCTTTTATTTTGAAAGAAAGTCAAATGAGTTTCTGTCAAAAGTAAAAAAACGACTGAGAAAATTCCAGTTCATCTTAATATTTATGCATCTATTCGCACCCAAAAATGAAAATATTTATTATAAAAAACGATGTAATGATGCAAAGTAATATCAAATTGTCCTAAAAGGTTAAAAAAAATAATAATAAAGGTTTTGCGGCTCATATAAGCTTTTGATCAGTACCAAACGGGTCCAAATGGCTCTTTTACTGGCAAAGGTTGCAGACCACGAACCTAAACAAACCCTCGACCGCTAGGGGGCAGCGCAGCACACTCTGAAGAAGATCTCATGAGAACCAGCTTGTGTTAAATGTTCAGTCTCATATGCTTTTTTGTTCTTTTGAGACATGTACTACTTAGTGTGTAAACTCTAAATAAAAATTGTTCTAAGACAGTTTTTGAATATATATCGCGACACATATTCCCAGATTATTGCCAATACAAACCCTACTGCCTAAACCATGTAGCCACAAAGGGTCTCCCTGCACCGGTCCTGGCCTGGATCAAATACAAAGTTGTGTTAGGAGGGGCATCCGGCATAATTCTCAATCAAAGTTAAACAAGTTCTTGTCTTTACTAAAAAATGCACTTTGGTGGAGAAAAGGAAGTCAAACTAGCTCCAGAACCTCTTTCCTTCCATTGTGGCTCTCTGGATTTTAAAGAGAAAAGTTAACTAATTGAACAAATAATGGGTTTGTAGTTTTTATTTAGGTTTTTAACATATCAGAAAACAGAGTAAAATGATGGTAAATGTCTAATCCAGGGGTGTCAAACTCAATCACACAGGGGCTAAAATCCAAAACACACCTTAGATCACGGGCCGAACAGGATAAATATTTATTAAAAAAACTCAAACTAAACGTTTAAAACTTTAAAAACTTAACTTTTAACATAATTATAAATGAGATATATAGCATTACCTGCGATAATGCTAGTGTGAATGCTGTAAGCTGAATTTGGCTGCTAAAAACGCTGAAATTGATAGCTGATAGCCAGCTAAAATATTAGCTAAATTAGCCAAGTTAGCCTAAAAACAAACCAAATAAACTTAGGTTTGCCAAAACAGTCATTATGTTGCTAAAAAATAGCTAAACTAGCCCCAAAACCTGAAGAAAAAGCCTAAATTAGCCAAAACAACTACTGTGAAGCTGAAATATTAGCTAAACTCAGAATTGCCCAAAAATCTCAGTAAATGCCTAAATAGTCCAAAAAGCTAGCAGAATGCTAATTTTTAAAATGTTAAAATGGTAACTTTATGAATAATAAAAAAGGCAGGAATATTTTTCCAGAATAAATAAACTTAAACTTTAAATAATTTACAATATTTTACTCTTCAGAAAAATATATTTTGTCAAAATTATATAAGTTAGAAATAAGTGCAAGATAACATCAAACTATTAATAACAATAAAATAAAATGATCTGGAGGACCGGATCCGGCCCCCGGGCCTTGACTTTGACACATGGTTTAATCTATTGTTAGAATACTTTAGTCTCAAATCATTTACTTTGTATTTTATAGTTCGATTTTGTCATATTTATATTCGACGGTAAAATGAGAAAAAGTCACAATGATAAAAAATGTGTTTGACTTTCTTGCATTTTTATTTCAAATAAATCAGGAGGATCTCATTTGACTTGGAGTGTATTTTATTTTGAAAGGAACTTGTACAAGCTGGTGTCAAATTAGAAGTACTTAAGTTTGTAATGAATAGAAAAATATTAATTTTGTAAATATTTAAAATCTACATTAATGGTCACAAAAGCATATTTTTTAAAAGGTAAAAGCAGCTCTTGCTGGGTTTTGGTCAGTAGGAAACTGACCAAAACGGCTCGGTTTTCTTGTAGTAGAAAACCATTTCTTAAAAAAACAAAATAAAATTAAATACCGATTTGGAACGCATGGAGGATCATTTCGTAATCATAACGTGAGGTGCCTCAAGATTCCCCAACTCTAGTTTTTACGGTTGACTTTTGATTCTTTTAGTCCCAGCGATTAAAAACATTATAACATAATAACATTTAGGTCAGAACTTAATGCGTTTTAAATAAACTTATGAACATGTGTGGCTTCTTTGCAGCACATCTACCTTTACAGGATGACTTATTCTCAATGCAGCAAATGCTTTTAACCCTTCATGTTCTTTGATTTAGTGAAATTTTTTCAACCTTTAATATAATTCCAGTAGATTTTGAAGGAAAAAAGCGGCTCCCGCCGCTTTTTTCCTTCAAAATCTACTGGAATTATCATGTTAACGTTTGAAAAGCTACAGTATATTAAAGATTTATAGTTTAAACTTGTTTTATTCAATGTTTTATGACGTTTCAACATCATCCACAAATGCACTCGCACTTCATTTTGATCTTTTTAATCTCAAAGTGTCCACAAAGGGGTGCTCTCCTCAAACAACACAGAGAGCCCCACTTTGATGGGAGTGGCGTCATCCACAACTTTAAGCTTCTTTACCCATTTGAAGTCCCTGAAGAAAAAAAAAACAAAAAAAGATATGGCACAAATCCCACTCCATCAACAACACTTTGTATACTTCTCTCACCGCCGACTGCTGCTGCTACTGGAGCCGATACACAATTAGATCCACATGGATTACAACGAATGAACTTGGAGGCAGCAACTGTTTGCTCAGAAAAGTCTGGAGGTCGTCACAAAAACTCAAAAAGATGAACTGTGCTCTTTTTGTTATTCAATATGAACAGAAAAACTCAAACAGGAAAGCGGATGATATTCGTTCCTCTGGTTAGCCTTTAAAAAACAAACAAAAAAGCGACCAGCGGAGGGGAAAAAAAAAAAAAAAAAATCAAAGGAACAATGGGCGGAAAAATCTACACACAATAATAAAAATAAATATAAAGCTCCTCTGAATAAAAGTTCAAGAAATAACATAATTTTATACTTTCTGTAGCAGAAAAAACATGAATTCAGGTTTAACAAACAGGCAACAGACATGCATTTCAGTTTTGGACCGTAGATCGCATCTTTAAATAAATAGCAGCAGAAAAAGTAATTTTTTTTGTACAGAAGTGGAATATTTTTGATCATTCGTACTAACTATTATTGGCTTTTGTGGCGTCAGCCCTTTATAATGAAGAAGGAGCAGGAATATTTGACACAAATGCATGTACACAGTATCAGTAAGCATGCACAGAGAAACAGTGATTCCTATACAGTCAGAACACTTTTGATTATTGGGGGGGTCCCCGACAAGCAGAAAAAGACAGCAGGTTTATGTCACAAATCCACGATTTCTTCAGTGGAATTAGTAGAAAATGTCCCATAAAGTGGTGCGACTGCTCGGCTCCACCAGAAAACAGTGACAGGAGTTTACAAATCAAGACTGCGACACTCTTTTGGCTACTCTCAAG
>NC_050515.1:8048220-8104414 GCF_002922805.2 Oryzias melastigma
AATTATCGCCCAAGAATAGAAAACAAAACTAAATCTGAGCGGTTCCTTCATAATAAGGCCAACTTTTCCCCTGATGAATAAAAAAACAACAAAAAAACAGATATTGTATCAAGACTTCTATCAACGCTTGAAGACATGAAGTTTAAAAAAATAGATGTATAAAAAAAGGATGGAGGAGGACTGTCAGCACGTCTGGATGCAGGAGAGCTTCGGTCACCGCTTTTGATAGGCTCCTGGAAAAGATAGACAAAGAGATACTAGAGTGGGTCTTAAAATCACAACATTTGGTCAAGAATTTGGAAATCTTTAAAGTCCAACTCCAATCATCTTTTGATCTCTATGGAAAACATTCCCAGTGTTCTTTTAATTATAATTATGCTCCAATGTTGCTCGCCATTTTTGTTGCACCGCTAATGTCGGGATGCGGCGCCGGTTGTAAGCTAGCGACAGAGCTTATAAAATGAGCAATCCCGCCAACAACTCGGAGATGAATTACTGCTGGTCTGTGGAAGCTATGACCTAGAAAACAACTGTTTTTTTATGTCATAAATACGATTAAAAGAACCCTTTTAAAATAGATTAACTCTTTAACACTTGAGGTGTTGTTGGTGATGCTTTAACACAAAAACTTTAACTTTTTAATGGTTGAAAAGTTACAGTAAATCAGAGAACATAAACACTGGAGTTAAAGAATAATCGGAGTAGATCTTTTAATACAGTTAGGTTGAGTAAAAAAATAATATATATATATTTTTTGTGTATTTAAAGTCTTTTCAATGGATGCAAACAATTAAAGTAGAGCTGCTTTTAACCTCAAGTTTTCAAACTAGGGCTGGGTTGAAAAAAGTCGATTTGAATCGGTTTAAGCTCAATAGATCAATAATCAATTCACAAAAGATATAAATCGATTTAGCACATGAAGCTAAAGTCCGCTAGCTTGATGCTAACGTTCACTAGAATTTCCCATAGGACGGCTAATGCTAACATTCGGTTGACAACAAAAAATACATTGCTGACTAAATCTGAACATCTTTATTTGCTTACATACATACATTTTTCAAACCTTTTAAGGAAATATTTTTTAAAGTAACTATTTGTGGTTTAAAACTTCGTTTTCCCCCTCATACTGTTGTCTTCTTCTTGAATTAAGTGTACTTTTATTGCGCGATCGCCACCTAGTGGTCAAACTGAAACGCCCTCCAGGACAAGCAGCACTGTTTACAATGTTAATGATCTGAACATTTTTGTTGGAACTTCTCCTTTAGAGAATCCATGTAAGACTGTATGATATTAAAAAATCTTATTATTTTACTGATACATTTTACAATATGTGAACTGGATCAGACTAATGTAATATATTCAAATTAAGTAGTAGATTTTTAATGTATTTCTAAACAAATGTGTTTAAATTTGTAAATTTAAAATTGAATTAAATTGAAGAATAGAAGGATTGAAAAAAAAAAAATCGGAATCAAATTGAATTGTTTCTGGAAATTATAACCAATACCCAGTCCTAATTCAAACTCTAATTTTCTAATTATTTACCAAAAAATATATATTTTTTTCTCAACGTTTTATTGGTAATAAGCTAATTAATTTAATTCAGTTAAAGTCTGCACCTGGAAAGGCTGAGCACAGAGGATCTACAGCCAGATGACTTCCTCTAAACACGACAACAAACTCTTGTTCTTGTCCAATGAAACCAAATGTTTAGTTTCAGCTCAGACAGGAAGAGGGCACCGAAACCCTGTTGTAGTTTCTCATACGAGTCCTGACTCTGACAACAGGAAAATGTTCTGATCATGAAAATATTCCAGAATTTCAATTTAAAAAGAAAAAAGAAAGTCCATCGGAATCAAAGAGAAAAGATCTGTCAGTGATAAACTGATGTTGAAAAGACAGCAAACTTTGTGGTAAACTCTGTTTAGTGTGTTCTGGTTCCAGCTGAAAGAACCGACAGAGCAGCTCTGTGGGAATCAGCTTCACTCAGCTCATGCAAATCCAGCGTAAAGCTCAAAAGAAACAAACTATTTGTTTGCTGCACATTTTAATAACATGCAACTACAGTCCAGACCACACAATAGCTTACAGCTTTTTCCTTTCAAACTAATGATTCCTGAAACAAAACATCTATGGAGATAAATTGGGGCCAATATTAGTTGAAACCCAAATAGAACAAATTGAAAATAATATTGGTGTTTAAGATAAGATAAGATAAGATAGTCCTTTATTCATCCCACAGTGGGGAAATTCTAGTATTACAGCAGTATTACGGATAAAAAAAGGGGATCAGGCAATAAAAAATGTGAAAAATTAGACAATTTACATGTTTACAAAGAAAACAAAGTTAAAGTGTGGTGACAAAAGAAAAATAAAGAGGAAGAAGAATTGCACCTTGGGACAATTTTTTGGACAAAAAAAAGTAAAATGTCCAAAACTTTTGGGCATTTAAAAACATATATATATATATATTGAGCTTCAAATGTTCTGTTTTTTAGGTTTCAAAACTCAGAATTTCAATTTCAAAACTTATTTTTTGGTTTTGAATCTAAAAAATTTCAGTTTCAAAACTTTTGTCCCTGTTGGCTAACACGAAAGACCGGGTTCAAAACCGGGTTCAGTCCCGGTGCGTTCACTGACTCTGAGAACTTGGATATTTAGGGTCAGAAAATGTCCGTTTTGTCTGTACTATCATCGTCTGAAGTTGTCTAGAGATCAGAGTTTCAGCGTGTCCAAAAACCGTTCTAGCCCATTCAAAGCGCCACCTTATTGTGTTCCATACATTTATCAAAAACGTCCGTGTTGTTGTGAGATGAATGTGTGTGCTGCAACCTGTGTGTTACCTCATGAGTCAGTGAATGCACCAGGACTGAACCCGGTTGTGATTGGTCCTTCGTGTTAGCCCCGCCCCAACGGGAACAACAGTTTTGAAATTGAAAATTTTCAGATTCAAATTTGGAAAAAAGAGTTAAAAGTAGAAAAAAAAAGTAGTTTCGAAACCTAAAAAAAATGCCAATTAATTTTATTGTAGAATAGCAAAAAGTTTTGGACATTTTACATTTTTTTTGGCCAAACACCAATATATTTTTCAAATTTTTTGTTTGGGTTTCAAATAATATTGGCACCCCCTCTTTTTCTCTTGATGGTACCTTTGTACGCAGCCTCGGGCCGTGTGTGAGGGCGAGCATTGACGGGATGGTCCGGGTAGCCGTACCCACCAGGGCCCACGTTCTCGTAGTCATGGATACGAGGTTGAGGAGGCCTTGGTAAAGAAAAGAAAAACATTTATAAGCTAAAATGCTTCAAAAAATACATAAAGAAGCAGCTAAGGTTTATTTTGCACCTGGCGGGTTTGCTGTGATTTTTCTGCCTCTGGTAGTCGTAGTCTTCTCGCGTTCTGGGTCGCACGACGTCCTCAGACTTTGGCTGGAAACCAACAACGATCGACAGTTCTAGAGCAGCTCAAGAGGACATACAATTATAAATTAACAAAACCTTACTCTGTGTTCTCCCTCCTGTCGTCTCCTCTCCATGGCCATCCTCTCCCTCTCCTGCGCCTTTTCCTTTTCCCGTTCTCGAATCTTTCTGTACTCCTTCTTCTCTTGTTCCATCAGGATTCTAGCGATTTCCTACGAGAACAGTGGACACAATGAGACTCCATAGCTAACGAGACGCTTAAAATGACCAACTTCTGACTCTGCATGGTCTGTTCAGACATTTTAGTCCCAAAAAAGCCAATTTTAGACATAAATACGTGAAGTAGCTCCCAGAGATTCAGATATTCAACAATCTTACCTCATCTTGGGCCACTTGGGCTGCACGCACATGCATACTGTTGGCCTAAACAAAGCAAGAAAACAGAACTGAACTCCACATCTGGAAAAACATTTGAATAATGAAAACAGCAAAGAGTTTCAGTTGCTATTTTTCAGTCATATCAGATTTATCTTGTTTTTCTGCTTTTTTTCACCAGTTTATCTTCTTAGCTTCAAAAAGTTGAAAAATTTGGATGAGAAAAAAATGAAATAAAAAGTGAAGCTTTAAGTACAAAGAAAACCTTTTCTCCCGTATATTATTCACATATTTACCACATTTATTGTCCCTAAAGAAATAAACTCAGCAAACTTTATTAACAAAAAAAAAAGAAAAAAAAAAGATGAAAAAATTCAAAACAAAAACGAGAACTGAGAGCTGGTTTGCAACGCACAACTATGTTACGATTATGATTTGCATCTAAACTATATTTTTTTTTCAATGAATAAAATGAAATTTAAAAAGAAAAATGAATAAATTAAATCATTTACATTTAATTCAAATTTAATAAATACATTTGTTTTGTTTTTTTTACTTAAAAGCACATAAATTCTTTAAAACGAGACACCCTTTTCAACACAGGATAATCTACTGAAGCAAATTTACTCAAAGGAAAAATGAACATAAAACACAAAAAATGCCATTTCTTCTGCAAAATACATGAAGTAAACTTTGGAGAGCCATCATTCTTTTCATTACTTACTATTGTTGTTAATCTATTAACCCTCTAACCCACTAAACTGAAACGTATGAATGTAAAATCAAAGATACGAAAAAAGCGAGATGAAACGCCCTCCACAGACTCCATCATCACCTTCAGTTCTTCCTCCTGCAGCTTTTTCGCCACCTCCATGTCCCGTAGTTCTTGTTCACGGAGGTCCAGTTTGGTCAGCCCCTGAGTCGCCTCGCTCAGTCCAAACTCGGCACTTTCCCCGATGACTGCGCCGCCTCCTCTGTGCCCGGGACGACCTGCAGAAGCAGTCACATGACCTGCGTCACGACTCGCTCTCTCTCGGCAGACCAAAACAATCTGATTTAGTTAAGTCAACAAGAATTATAGTTTGAATATCTGCACTTTTATTTGATCATTTTTAGAATCAATGGTTGTAAAATGAGAAAAGAGAAGCAGCAGAAACAAAAAAACAGAGATTTTGTCAATTTTTTTCAATTAATAACAGACAAAAAATAATTCTACCAATCTCAAACAAATTAAATTGTAGTTGGATTAAAAGAAAACATTTTTAAAGGGCTTCAGCACATTTCCACTAAAAAAAGTTTGGTTACTTTAAGGTAAACAGGAGGCGCCAAATCCCCTCAATATGTCTGAAACCCTTTATCAATGTCGAAACATTTCATCAAAAATCTTTGGAGACATTTCTCCAGGAAAACTCTCCGTGACACCACAATGATCCAGCAGAACACCGCAAAGTCATCAGTCCCCATTGTGAGGAAGAAAACCTGTGCATGTGAAAAACCAGTGCATGATGGGAAAACGTATCAATAGAACTAAAATTCAAAAACTTAAGAAAAGAGAGTTTTATTTTGAAATGCAAAGTAATGCAGCATGCCTTACACATAAGAAGGATGAGCATGGACATGACCCTTCCTACACACTTCCTCAGCCTTTGATTGGCTTTTGCAATGAGGCTAATTAACCAATTAAAAGCCAAGTTAATGGTGAGACTTAAGAAAAAACGTAATTTGTTTAAACATGGTATTTTATTCTTTACCTAAACCATTTATATTGAGAGTATTTCCTTTTTCTAATGTGACAAAACTTATAAATTTAGTTTGTTGACATAAAAAAAGTTTAGAAAACCATTCATCATTTTTGATTTTTCTGTTGTTTTTTTTTTTTTTTTTGACGTAACAGAATATAATGAAGGTTCGATCCCACAAAGGCGAAATTACCTTATCATAGCTCTATTAAAAACAATAGACTGATAGTAAATAAAACTAAAAATACATTTATAAATGACTAATAATAATTATCGTATAGCTGCATTTCCATTTACTACAAAATTGTTCAAATTGGGATTTGTGATGCTTAATGGAAAGACATCAATTTAGAAAAAAATTGCATTTATTGATAAAAACGTTTTTGTGTTTGAGGGAGTTTTTTATTTTTTTTATTTTTGAGTCGTATCGAAATTGATGGATTTTGCAAAACTGCAAAGGCTTTTTTCAAATTAAATGTCACGTGACCAACAGTGAGAGCATCAAAAGTTGAGCGTGTCATGCGGAATTGTTGGATCCTCAAAATCACTTCATCCGTAGCTCCTCCCACTCAGCTTTCCGCTTCAGGACCTGAATAAGACGCCGACGTCTCCTTTGATAGATGATGCACTTTTAGATGATACATTTGAATGTACCTGCAGTAAATCAAAGCTTTTAAATGACTTATCGCGCACGTAGGTTTGTGTTTATTCCAGGGGTGTGCACGTTAACGCGTTAACACACAGTTAATAAACTTGAATTAATGCATTAATATTCATTAACACAAATTAATCGCACCTCATGGAGCAGCGGTCCTTCACTTTGCCTCAGCAGTGCAGTCATCCACATTAAAACACTTCGTCAGGTTCTTTTTCCCCACTTATACTACGGCTATTTACAAAAGACATAAATATTCAATCGGTTTTTAGTACTTTAATCTTGATATAGCTTTTTCACATTAAAGCAGGCTATTAGATCCATGATCCAGCGCGTTGTCACGGTAACAAAACGTCGCTGAGCCTCAAAGGAAAGCGACATATATGTTGATCGTCACAACATAAAATAAAATGTTGCATCAGTTCAGAGAGAAAGGAAGGAAAATGTTCTTTCTGGTCCGTTTTTGTTCAAAAGTAGAATTTTGTCATTTAAAATGTACTTAATAAATTTAGCTAGTAAAATATTGTGATGAGTAGTGATCAATCATAACAAAAGTCTGATTAATCTGGTATATTTTTTAATCATTTGATGGCCTTAATTAAAAATAAACATTCTAAATGTGCAGTTTTGTGTGTACATTTCCTTTATAATTATTTGCAGATAATAGGTGGTCGGCAAATACTACAGCAAAAAAAAAAGCGATTAATTGCAATTTCTTTTCTCCAGGTTTGCGATTAATAGGTTATTTTAATCGATTAATCGATTCCTGGCCCTAGTTTATTTGCATAATCATGATTTAATGGAAACTGTGTCATTGTGTGTTTTTTTTACATTTCTAGAATATTGATAAAGTTTTGCACATATGTGTAAAGGAAACACATCTTATGAGGTGTTGTAGATTCTAATAGCTGACAGGAAGTAAGACTTGAAAGCGCTCCTTCCTGCAGAGAGGTGTTAAAGTCTGAAGGAGAAACAAGCAAAATAAGAGTTTGAAATATTTAAGTTTATCTACTCTGGACTTAAGTTGTTTAGGTACCAAAAACTGAACTCAGATTTGCAGCTTTTGTTTGACAGTGAGGAGAGGATCAAATCCCGGCTCATCCCGACACCACAAGAGTACTGTCAGTGCAGGCAAGCTGTCTGAGGAGAAAGTGCTAATAGTTTAATTGCTCAGTTTTGTTGTGTTTCTGCATCATGTTCTGTTTTCACGTGCACAGATTTAGAATCTAGAATGAAGATGTTGGAGGAACCCACCACCTGACATTACCCCGCAGAGAGCGCTGCCACCACGTCACACAGAAAGGTCGACCCCGTGGGGCTCTCGGGGGAGCTCAGGGTGGTACCTGTCTCTTTGGTGGGGGTGCTGTAACTGCGCTCCCTTCCACGACCCCCCCCATGTCCAGATTCCCAGCTCTCCCGTGAGTCTCCTTGGCCTTCATCGTTCCTGAGTTTGTCATGAGGCTCGTTGGGGATGGAGTACACCCGCGGCCGGTTCTTGTCCCGCCTTTCCTCACCGTCTTCCCAGGATGCACTGCTCTCCATCAGCCAGTCTTTGCTGTGTCCAGTCTCTAAGAAGTCCTCCTCGAGCCCCCTTTCTCTGCTCCCGCCTCGTCCTTGCTGTTTTGGTCTGCGCCGGTCTCTCTCTGCCTGTCTGTCTCCACTGTGGCCCCCATCTGTGGATTTTTCTCTCTGTGGTTTCAGGTGCTGCTCCCTTCCTCTCCTGGTGTCTCTTCCTGCTTCCCTTTCCATCTCATGTCGGTTTCTCTCTCTGTCTACGGTCTTGTCTCTTTCTACGAGGTTCTGAGGTGGAGGAGGTCTTTCTGGTTTTTCCTTTTTCCTAACCGCTCCATCCGACTCTGCCCCCCCATAGGTCTTTGCTCTCTGAGTGTGTGCGTGCTCATAGACTGGGTTCCTGTCTCCATGCCTGGATCTGGAGGGAAGCAGGTGCTCTGGATACGTGTCTGCATGCCGGCTGCGTCCTCCCTCTGTCATCGAGTAGTACTCCATGTTTTTGAGCTGGGTTTGGGGTGCAGCTGAGTCCTGTCTTGGGTACCTGCTCCTTTTTGGTTCTGTGGAATAATATTCTGGGGAGAAATCCCGCCCTGAGCGCACGCTAGAATGTGCGCCATACGGGTCAGGTGACCTTGATTTCTGGCGGATACATTTGTCCACATCAAGAGTTCTTCCAGCTGAGCGGGTGGAGGATGATGATGATGATCATGAGAATGTAAAGAAACAGAAGCATGATGTGAGCCACAGTAGTTAGTGAGCACAGAGTAAAAACCTGCAAGAGGAGTCACAGTTTAACAGCCGAGATGACACCGGCAACGCTCAATACCACACACTCTTTGACCTACCGTAACTCTTAAACCATTTATACTACCAATGTGAATCAGCTGATTCTGAAGTGGAGAAAAGCGACTTTTCATTTCAACTTTGCACCAAAATGCAGCATCAATCTATAGTAGTCCTGCCACAAACGATTATTTTAATAGTCGACTATTCATCGGTTATTTTTTCTGATTAGTCGACTAATCTGGTCATGCACAAACTGACATCTTAACCATCATTAGATTTAAACTAACTAAAACTAGACATATAACATTACCTGAGATGATGTGAATGTTGTAAGCTGAATTTGGCCGCTAATACTGATAGCTGAAAACGCTGAAACTGATGACCAGCTAAAACATTAGCTCAATTAGCCAAAAAAACTGAAGCTTAAGTTAGCCAAAACAGCTAGCATGTAGCTGAAATATTAGCTAAACTTCAATAAGCATGAAAAACTGATTTTTTTTTTAATCTAAACTCCAAAATATCCTAAAAAAACTCAATAAATGCCCAAATATTCCAAAGAGCTAGCAGAATGCCATCATAAGTTTTAACTTTACTACACTCTGACTCCATATGGTATAAAGTAACGACTAATCGACTATTACCGGTAAACTAGTTGTCGACTGTTTTAATAGTCGACTAATCCTGGCAGCCCTAATGCATAGATTGTAGAACGGCGCAAAGTCATCTGATTACAGGAGTACAGCTGCTGCAGAACACAACAGTTTCCCATTCGTGCATATAAATGATCATTATTTTTATAATAATAATAATCTTTCAGTTTTTATGTAGGACATAAACTAAATTCCCACTCTGGTCATGTTTTGATCCATTTAAAAATGCACCCAGTGGTCTTTTAAACACGAATTTGCCTGTTTTAGCCAAAATCAAATAACTTGTCATATTCTAGGACATAGTTTGACCAAAGCGGCAGGAGTTCATCAGAAATTCACCTCTGAATTTTGAGGACCATTGGTGTGAAGCAACCCCGCCCCCTTCCCCTTCCTCCTGATTCTCAATGGTTTGTATCAAAAAATATTTGATACAATTTTGAGTTTGATTTTATTAAAGACTTACTCCTTTGAAAATATTATTTTTGCTTTAACATATTGTAGCATTTTTCTGTTTATGGAGATGTCTTTTAAGTCCCACTACTTTTGTAAAATCGTTCCCAGTGAGATTTAATAAAATAGATTTAATATAATAAAAAGTGAATAATTTAAAAAATATATCAAAAGATGATCAAAGTGGGATTTTAGTGTATGTCCTCCATAAAAACTGAAAGATCATCTCCACATAAAAAAAAGATCATTTGTGTGCACAAATGCAAAGCCTGTGTGTTCTGCAGCAGCTTCAATACTGTGAGACAAGAGAATATAAAAACCTGCAGAGTAAGACTGACTAGTGAGCCAACGCCCGCATGAAAACCAGTCTGCTGAGAGTTTGGCACGTGACACTTTAAATGAAAACAAGTGAAAGAAAAAAAAATATCACAAAGCGGAGGCCGGACTTCTCTGCTCTCTGAGTCAGTGCTAAAGAATTTCTGTTATCCGACAAACGGCTAGAAGTGCAATCAACTTGTTTCACAAACAGCGCGCGGGGAAAAAAACCCAAAATGACTCGACGGACTGGAACCTGGCAAGAGTGACAAGACTGGTTTCAGTGTTTGCTCTCCTCTGTTGTTTCACACAAGGAAAGAAAAAAAACCTTTTCGTCCGCTCACTCCCTCAAACAAACAGAGCGCTGGTGAGACAGGATGCACATCTGCAACATACCGCCTTAAAGGAAACAGTCAGGAAACTCAACAAGAAACAACCAAATACTAATCTGTATTTTCATGACTACATTTGGAGATAAATGTCTGGGAAACGTCACTGTAAAAATGAAGCAGGAGTCGTGTTTCCTTACAGGTTTTCCCCCCAAGCTAAAACTAACTGAAGGCTGTCAGAGAAAATGAGAATCTGCAATGTGGAATTTTACCTTAGACAACCTGAAAGGTGACACTGAGATATTAGGTTTGGTTTTCATACACCAAATTCTGTAAGAAACCTGAACATTAAAGACAAAATCAGTTGATTTTTATATAAAAAAAACCCCATAAAAACTAAAATAAAAATATTGCTTTTATATCGTGCATTAAAAAAATCTAGTGGAAAACACCTTCTATCTTGTCACCTGCACACTATGAATCCACATGACGTCTTTCCCTCAGCGTGAAACGCAAAGTAAACAAAGGAGGTCGCTCCTGCCGGGGGCACGTTTGTGTATCAAGCTACAAACGCACAAACTCAGCGTAGACTCTTTCCTTCAGTATTTGTGTATCTTTCACAACTTATGCTGACAAAGGAGTCAGCATGGAGGTCTAAACGAAGCTCTACACATTCCACTAACCTTCAGTCCACATGTACAAACAGGATTAGCTGCAGTTTCATTTCAGGATAAAATGGGGGAAAAAAAAACTTTTTTAAAAATTATTTTTTAAGATTATATTGCATCTAAAAAAAAGTGTCAAGTAGACAAAAAAAAGAGGAAAAAACACCACTTTATAAACAGATAGAGGATGTGAAGTAAAATGTTAAACTAAATTAAGAACTAACAAAACAGAAGAGTCAGCTACAATTTTGCAGGAAGGAAGGACAGAAAAACTGCCTTCATTTTTTATATACTTGATAAAAACAACATTTAAAAAAATATATATACTTAAAAAAATGAATAAAATCCATCAAAAATGTAGGTCTTTGTTTAATAACCACTGATCAGCGATTCCTCCGGTCCGCCTTAAAAAGGCGATAACCTTTAGATCTCGTTCAAAGGCAGAGGAGTATGCAGCAACAAACAACAGTCGTCTTCTTCTGAAACTGAAAACAAGACCCACATCAGGATGAGTCATTTGTGTTGTCCCCACCTCCATGATCCTCAAAGTAGTCCTCCTCCACGTTGGACTCCTGCTGCTTCTTTCTCCTCCTTTCCTCCTTCATTTCCTTCTCCTGCAACTTACGAGCGATGGCCTAAAAAAAAACAAAAAAACAATTTACAAGATGAAATTTTTTTTTAAATCATTCTCTGTTGCTTCGCAAAATGATGTTGGTGCTCTTAAAACTTTCCCTTCAAGACTAAAACTTCCATGTTCCATGTAGTGTAAAGCCCCGCTCCACGAAAATCGTGTTTTTAACATGTTTTTGTAGCATTTTCTCACGATGGAGGACAGATCTAAAACAATTACAGCTGTGAAAGTTAACGCATTAACACATGCAAATAATCCGCCTGAATTAACGCGTTAATATTTATTAACACCCTCCAGTGTCATGCTGAGCAGCTGTGAGATCAGCTTAATACAACTCTAAAATAAACTTTTTTAGATTGTGATTGAGATTGAATTAAAGAGATAAAATGGGATTTATTTGTAGTTTTTGGACAAAAGCGATCTTTTATTTTACTAAATAACCAGGAGATGAACATCGATCTGACGGCTGCAGCGCAGAGCAAAAGACGTGTGTTGGGCGGAGCTTAACGGAGCCGTCTGCTACAAGAAATCCCACAAGGAGGAAAGTGATCATTACTTTTTGGGGTGGGGACGGACATCCATTTTCGACAATAATGAGCACCGGCGTTGTCTAAAAATTGCAGAAACTCCGCGGTTCGTCGCAAAAGTCCCGCCCACCGACGCTGTGGGCGGTGAGCAGTTCAGAGTGGGAAGACACGCCTCCAAATGTGAGCAGATTCTAGCCAAGCAGAAAACCTGAAATCCAGCTGGATCAAACTTCACCCAAAACATTTTCATTTATTTATTTTTACAAACACAATAAGGAAAACTTGCTTTAAAAAAAAAAAAAAAAGCAGAATTCCAGGAAAAATGTCACTTGACAGCAGCAGTTTTCTTAGGAGAGAAATATAGAAAAATAAATGTTTTAAATGTACAATTTTGCTTGTGATTTCATATTGTGATTATTTGCAGATAAGTGGCTGGTAAACAAACTGTAGCTAAAAAAAAAAAAAATGCGATTAATCACGATTAATCTTTTCCAGTTTGCGATTAATTTGTTATTCTTTTTTTTTTTAATCGATTCTCGCCCCTAAAAATAATTTTAGATTAAAATTGCATCTCTCTACGTTTTTTTGTATCATTAAAACAATTTAAACTGCACAAAATATGTCTTAAAAAATGACTGTTTTTTTGATTTGGGGAAAAAAACTGCAAAATCCGAATTAAAAGCCCAATGGGAACGATCTTACAATAGATATCTGGAGTGGAACCTTGACAAGAAACTAATGAACCCGTGCTGGTGTTCCTTACCGCATCCTTCTCCTCCTGCAGCCGCTGAAGCTCTGCTTGTCGGATCAGCTCCTCCTGGATCTCCTGCGCGATCTCGTTATCCTGCCGCTCACTGGCGTTTCCACAAAAGCATAAAACAGGAAAATCAACACAAACAATACTTCACATTTTACAAACCATCCAAACTTAACGACGTTCTGTAAAAAAATAAGCTTAGTTAATCGGGTCAAATCACATACATGAGATGATCTTCTTATGGAATAAACATCTTAAAAGCTCATTTTAATTGATCTCTGGGCAGAAACATGGAGACGCCATCTGTCTTTGGGCCGTTATTAAAGCTGACGTCTGCGGATCAGTGCAAATTCTGTCTGACATTCATGGTTTGAACTGCAGCTGTAACCGATCAAGTGTAAAAATCTCAGACTAACTTTGGAGTTTGTAAGAAAATAAGAGTTGCTGTATTTTTGCATGAATGGGCGTTTTAAGAACATTCATGACGCGACACCGACTATCACAGCCTGAGAGCAGCAGGACGACGAGCATCAACTGTGGAGCATACGGTGTCCTCCTGGGGCTTTAATGACCACTCATAAGTCATCTAGGCTCAATCGTGACCTCACCGACTCCAAGACTCCTTTTTGCAAACTTCTGGACCGGAGAAGACACAACATAAAATCTCAATGTTATGGGTTTATTTCAGTCATCTGCATCAAGCTGTTGCAGTTATCAAGCGTGGACGAGGAACAACTCGTCGCTGAAACCGACCGTAACTGAAGAAAATATTTTCATATCTCTGTGGTGCAGACATCAAACATGGACCACAGGATGTAGAAACAATCTGCTTCTGAGAGACGCACTGATCCACACGAGTGTGTAGAGGGGTTTAGTGCAGCATTTACCGACTATAACGGTCTACAAAAAGCTGGTTTGTCTATTAACTAATTTAACTTAATGTCCCGTTTGACATATCTGTGTATAGATATATACTTATGTTGCTTGTATACTTTAATTTTATAGATTTGATGGCTTAAAAGAAGTCATTCCAGATTTGAACCCAAATCATCTTTAATCCTAATTTGCTAATTATTGTAATTACAGACTCTCTCTACCTTTTAGATCTTTTCTGTTTTTCATCCAGAAATCCTCATGTCATGCTGACTCAGCAGTGATTAATCATAAAAAAACAACGTAACACCGTCATGCTGCTCGCCGGCATGTTTCGTGTGCATCACCCACATGTCTCCATGTTGCTTCTGGCTCTTGATCTTGGCTATCTCATCCTCCTCCTCTTGGAGCTTCTTGGCAACGATCAGGTCCTTCTGCACCAGGCGGTTCTTGTGGACGTTGGAGGCCAAGTGGCTCTCGACTGCAGAGACCAACAGAAGCACAGACTTTTAAAAACAAGAAGAAGTGAGCTAGAAGACTTCAGCCAGATGAAAATCAACACTGGAGAGTTTAATTATAGATCTAGATCATGTAGATAGTTTGAACACTTCAATGAGGTGAAGCTGGCTTTCAGTACAGAAGACTCTGAGGACACAGGTATTTCTGTCTGGGGTAATGAACAGACTTTTCGTTGAGAAATGAAGGTTTCCAGCCGAGACGTCTTTCCAAGGTTGTGTGACGGCCCGTCGTGGCCGTAACGGATAATAAATCTCACTTGCTGACGCACTTCCCTCACTTTGCTGCCACGGAGAACATCACTCACTCATTCAGCCCGGTTTCACCAAGCTATCAATCGGCTCCATGTGAGAAAGGACCAAATTACATTTGGCAATCTACCTGTGAGAAGCTCTGAAGTCTCCAGCTGTGAGTCACGGCTGTGCCACGTCAGAAAAAGTATGGAGAAGAACGGAAAGGATTGTGTTTACGGTGTTTTTCTAAAGGTTTATTGATTCATCTTTCATAGGCAAGAAAACAAAACACAAGACAGCCTTGAAATGACTCATTTTATGAACATTTTTTTAAAAAGGATGGAAAAAAATGACATTTACTGTGAATATCTTTAAAGTTTGCTATTAAAAAGTTGTTTTCCATGCAAAAAAAAATGCTAAAAAAAAACACTTCAAAAGTGCAAAAAAAAAAAAGAAAATCGAAAGTGGAGAAAAGTTTTTCGACTTTATTAGTTTAAATACTGTATATACCAAGTCATAATTCATCAAAATGCTAACTATTTCTGATGTTTCATTTTACTTATAATACTTTTTAGTTGATCAAATTAGGTTGGAAACTATATCAATGATAAAGGAGAAATGACACAATAGACACGTTTCTATCATCCACAAGATACGCATCATCATATCGCCCAGCACTGCCTTCAAATATGATCAGAAACTGTAAAAAGAACCGTGAAATGTCACAAAATGCAGATTGAGGATACATGGAGATCTAACAGTTAGATTGCTGACATTGTACAAAATAAAAAGATCTTGCTTAGTTTCAGGCTACATTTTTTTTTTGTCCCTCTCTGGTAAATTTGTCCTCTCAGCCAAACTCAGCAGGAAACAGCTTAAAAGAAGCTCAAACCACAGATCTGGAGGAAAAAAAAATACAAATAAAAAATGATCTTTAGGGACATTTTGCAAATAAATATGTCTGAGTGTCATTAGCAGGAGAAGACTCTGCGTCTTCTGTTGAAGTTCTTGAGTCATGGAAAAAAACATGATCTCAGAACAAAAACCATCAGCAGATATCAGTGCAGAAGCTTGAGGAACACTTCAGCTGCATCACACATGTGCTGCAAAACCAGCAAACTCAACAATTCAGCTCCAGACCTGGCTTTCATCATGCTGTGGTGCGGCTTTCTTATCAACAGACACAACTGAAAGACTATAAAACATTTATGTCATTGTATGGGAGCAAATTTACTATGCAAACGAGTCAAAACGTGTCTGTTAATGGCAATACAAAGTACAGAATATGTGAGTGTAATTTTCATATAATGCAGAAAAATGAATAGAAATGAAGTAGAATAAATAAACACCTCTGCAAACATGACTGTCTATAAAAATGATGCATCAATTCTACACATGACAATAAAACAGGTCTCATCCTAGATTATGGAAACAACCATTGACTGTATATGAGAACTGGACTGAGGAAGTGTGACATCACTAACTTGCTACAAAGTCAATTCAGTAGCCATTTTTTTATAGTACGGGTGCCGCCATGTTGGAGCCAGAAAACGTCACTAACCAATGATTGGTTGAGTTCGGTCTGAGTCAATATTTCTATGGCAACCACTCTTGCCAATCAGGAGAGGGCTTGTTGGAAGTCCACACCCCGACCATTTGAAGATAACCTGGTGGAGTATGCTGTCAGAAAATCTGTCAATCAAAACTTTTTGGATGGTTGACGTGGAGCCACCAACTTTAATTGAGGCATCTGATTGGCCAGTTTAAAACGTAAATAACGTGTTAAAGTTACAAAAATGTTTTAAAAAAAGGTAGAGAAAGAATGGCTATTCTGATGAAGATAACGACGGAGTAATAGGTGTTTACTTTTCAATAGAAGTCTATGAGATTTGGAGATACTTCTGGAGGGGCACTTTGTCCAGTTCTCATATACAGTCGAGGTCTACCACTTCAAATAACACCAAAATATGTCATATAAATACATGAAAATGCACCAAAAACTTTAGTTTCCTATTGAAAAAATCTCTGTAAACACTCGACTACAACCTTATAGAGCCTAAGCTTAGATGTTCAACCATGTTAGCAGTGTTTAATATCAGCAAAAGATTCAGTTCAGATGAGAGTCCGGCTCAAAGAGCAAAAACACGTCGAGACTGCAGGAAGCAGCTGGTGTGTCTGAGATTATGCAAAGAATCCGAAGCATTCACAATAGAGCCCAAAAAAATCTGTACTTACATAACCGTTCAAAATGACACATTAAACTGTAAATAGATTGAAAGGAACACTCAAGTGGACACTATTTAGAAAGGACCTTTTGTTATTAGCATTAGCAGCTTATTGTCAAAACACGGGTGGTGTCAGCAGGAGTAAAGTAACAATACATGTGACTAAAAGAAAGAAGTTCAAAATAAGATAAAATGACCAATTCTGACCCATATTAAACGTAATAAAACAGCTTTTATAGGATATGAAAATGCAACTATGTTCTATGTTTTGCAATGGTAGAATGGCTCAATTAAAAAAAGCAAATTATGTTCAGTTTGTGTGCAAAGAGTTTTTTCTGTCAGCTCAAATGGAGCATATAATTTACATGAAAATAATCAAATTGGTAGCAAAATCTTGCTAACTCTAATAGAGAGCTTTCAGAAGATTAAAGGAAGATGTGGTTAAAATGTGGTTAAATCTTACTTTCTTGTTCTTGAAGGTTGTAGGCCAGAGAGTGGTCTTCCAGCACAGCAAAATCACGACACACTGAGAGAGAGGACAAAACATTTCAAGTTAATAGGGAAAAAAATCAAACATATTCAAGCTTTTCTAAGAACAAACCGATCTTTCATTCATAGTTCTGTTTCACATCTTTGCAAAAAGATCATTTCCACTAAGCCTACACATTAGTGCAAGAATAAGATCTCATCGAGATAAGTGCACTCAGGTTTTGTTTCCTAAAAACACAGTAAAAGCAGATGTAACTGTATTTCTGAGCACATTCTTGACTTTACAGAAGTAGGTTTTAGCCTTAGATTTACTCCGGTGCCAGCATTTGAAAGCAAATGTAAATTTTACAAACAAATAAAACAAATGTTCTTAAATTCAAGCTTTAAAATAGATAAAAATTACAAATTTATATTTGAAAATCCATAAAATAAAAGGTAAAAGGCTAAAATTAAATTTGACAAATATACTGCAATCAAGTGATCATTCCTACTTTTTTAAATATCCCTATTTTTCTTTGAAGCTTTTTACCTAAGATGATAAAACATATATCAGATTGAAAATAGACATCATAGTCGAGCATTGCTTTGACCATCTGGAAACATGTTTGTTTCTTCAGAAAACCAGAAGACAAAAAAAGTGAAGTGAAACACAGATTCTGTTTTTATCTCCTGAAACTTTTTTTTTATTTTCGTCTTAATCTTAAACCGGATCCAGACCGCCAGATGATTGCAGATTATTTTATTTTATTGTTATTAATGGTCCGATGTTATCTTGTGCTTATTTCTAACTTGTATTATTTTTACAAAATATATTTTTATGGAGAGTATAATACTAAAAGTTATTTAAGATTTTAGTTGATTTATTCTGGAATAATATTCCTGACTTTTTATTATTCATAACTGTGTTAAAAATTTACAGTTTTAAAGTTTTAAAAATTGGCATTCTGCTAGCTTTTTGGTCTATTTTGGCATTTATTATCATTTTTTAGGCTATTTTTATACAATAGTTTATCTAATATTTCAGCTACATGCTAGCTGTTTTGGCTAATTTAGGCTTTTTTTGTTTTTTTTTAGATTGTTTTGAAGTTTAACTAGTATATTAGCCACATGCTAGCTTTTTTTGGCTAATTTGGGTTTTTTTGTTTGTTTCTAGGCTAATTTGAAGTTAGGCTAACATTCACACTCTACAGGTTTTGGCTAATTTAGGCTTTTTTGTTTTTTAGATTGTTTGGAAGTATAGCTAATATATTAGCTACGTGCTAGCTTTTTTTTGGCTAATTTGGGCTTTTTTTGTTGGTTTTTTGGCTAAATTGGGCTTTTTTCAGTTTTTTAGGCTCTTTTGGAGATTAATTATTTTTAAGCTACATGCTAGCTGTTTTGGCTAACCCTTAGGTGTTTTTATTTTTGTTTTTTAGGCTAATTTGGCATTTAGCTAGTATATTAGCTGGCTATCAGCTTCAGTGATTTCAGCTATCAGCTTCAGTGTTTTCAGCAGTCACATTCAGCTTACAGAATTCACACTAGCATTATCACATGTAATACTATATATCTAGTTTATAAACATGTCAAAAAGTTAGTTTTAAAAATGTAGTTTTAGTGTGTTCGATAAATGTTTATTCTTTTCGGCCCGCAACCTAAGGTGTGTTTTGGATTTGAGTTTGACATCCCTGACCTAAAAGTTAAAAGACATTTTGAGCTGCACTTTTGATGAATTCTTTTGCACAGTAGTCTATTTTGTTCCAAAGTAAGCAAGAAAAGGACCTCAACTGTGTCCCTTTGTCAGAAGATCTAGCAGATAAGATGTTCACTGTGCATCACCATAGCTGATCAAAGCTTCAATCAGCTGTTGTTGGTGTTTGTAGCTGATTAGCATGAACGTGGTGCAGCAGGGAGCCAGCTACGACCATGACATTGACAGATTTTTTTTGTTTTTTGTACAATCAGGAGACTGATCTGGAAAGATGCGGAATTGAAACCCCTCTAACCTTTCACAACAGCACATTTGTTTAGTGACAGAAACTGGAGCATCATTATGAATACACAATCATAGTGGCCCATACAGACAAAAACATTGCCTGAGGACAAACTTTTTTTTTTTTTACTAAACTTTTAAGCTCTAAAAACAATTATTTATTAAATCAGATATATTTATCTATTAAAACACACTAGATTTGTACTAAAACATGTTTTTAAAGTTTTTTTGGGATGCCAAGATGAGTCAGGATTTAAGTAGAACAAACGTTTTCATCGTGAAAGCTCAGAGAAACATCCAGGAACTACAGATATTGTTCATTTGACTGAGTAAAAATAAACACAGGAATGTTTGTAATTGTTCATTTACTGTGTGCAATTACATCACCTATTCAATTGGCTTTCTATGTCAGCTTTTACATCACATATTAAAAACAGAATCACAAACCTAACATGAAAAGGTTTATTTTGTTTTACGGAAAGCAACAGTATATTGTGTTTAAAAATAAAATTTTCCATATATTTTCCTATCACTTCCAAAAACAAAGAGCAACTAAGATTAGTTGCTTGTTATTATTCTTTGCTGCTTTATCTTTATGATATTTTATTTTACAACTGTTGAGGATTTAGGAAGGACAGATTTGATTTTAAATAGTCCTCAAATTTCTCTAAGCAGTAAACAAATAGCCAAGGAGCAAATCTAAAGGAATAGAATATTTATCAAGCAAAAAATAAATTAAATGAGGGTAATGTTAAATTCTCAGCTCTAAAATAATATTTTAGAACAATTAAAGACAACAAATCACAACAATTCAAGCTAAATTGAAACACTAATTAAGTTTGTATATATTCCTTATGTTCATAACTAGCATTTTTGTTTAATAAAATCAAAATATTTCGTTTTGACAGGTTTTCCAGAACGATATTTGACAAGCTAGCTTGACATGGATTTGTTTCGACACCTGCTAAAGCTAAACAGTGCAATTAAAGCTGCCTGTCTGTCTGTCCACAGGATTTAAGCAGCTCCTTTGCTAGCACCAGCAGCCTCAGCCAAAAAAAGCCATCCCATAATGATAAGCAAACAGAAACAAGCGCGTGCCGTCATTAAATGCTAGCTTCGCGTGTGTCACCAAACAGGTAAACACCTGAAAGAAAACAAAATATTACCCTCTTTCACTCCAGGTAGTTTTTTCTGGTCGATGCTAACGTCACACTCAGCCATGTCGAAGCCGATAATAAGTCAAAAAATGAGTGGAAAAAAGGAAGGAAAAAAAGAAAAAAAACGTTGACCGTGAACTACACTTCCGTGATTCTTCGGACGGTTCAGGATTGATCGTCTCAAGTCATAAACCCGATTGATGGTTCAGATAGTGGACGGCCCTTTTGATTAGTTTCGGGAGCCTCCTTCTGCCGATACGTCGGCCGCTGCTGGAGCTAGCGTGTCAGATGTTCAGTCAGCGTCCCTCCCTCCCTTCCTAACTATGGGCACTTCCTGCAATCAGATCTGCAAGTTCACCGGAGAAAATTACATTTCCTGCATAATAATTTCAAAATAAAATAAAAACTTGATTTAAAAACTCTATAAAAATATTTTCTTTAAAATTGTGTTTTTAATATAAAACATATAATTTTAAATAACGAAAATTAATATATAAAAATAAAAATAGCGTGTTCTGAGGGTCAAGTAATTACATTTAGATTTATTTTGAAATACGCCCCCTCTTTATCCGGTATGAAATCAGCAACTTTATTTGGCATGACAGCCGCTCTGAAGGTTCGAGACAGCGAACATCTGCTGCTGCAGACGGTGCAAAACGTCTTCACCCAGGGATTTCCTGAGGTGGAAGGTCCGATCTTTATCAGCAGTGACATTTACTGAGTCACAGTCGAAAATGCACTATCTGTCTGCGTGAGGGAATTTTATAAACACTCCAAGTATAGCGCCCACCCAAACGTTGGTTTTAGTCTACAAATGTCATAGTCAAAATATTTTTTCCATGCTCATGTAGATTTTCCTCTTAATTATGCTATTTCCCTTTGTGATTAAATTACCCCACGATTGTTGCAGAATTGGCGTGTTATCACAATTGCTCCCTCTAGTGTTCAAAAATTAAAATGACATTTTTTCTTAAATTGAAGAATGTTTCAAAAGCATTTGATCCATTACATATTTACATATTTCTCAACAATGTTTTGAGAATTACACTTGTGTTTATGATGCATCACAGTGAGATCTTCATTAGAAACAGGGAAGGTGACACTGTTTGAGATTATTTCCATAAAAACGTGTCAGATTTTGTTGCACATAACTTGATGTCCCTTTTGGTTTATTTAAAAATGCAAATTTCCTAAGGGTTCCAAATATACAATATCTTAAGTTTGGTGGGTGTAGTACAGGGGTCTGCAACTTAAGACTCCTGAGCTTCATTTTATTCTTTCATTGAGTCTTTTTGAGGAGCTTAACAACTTGAATAGATAATGATTTTATAATTCTGGTTAATTTGTTTTAGTTTATTCAATTTTATCGCTTCTGTTTACATTTTTCACATGTCACAAAACAGCAAAACGATGGGAAAAGATTGAATCTGTTGTCAGTGGTTTATCGTTGGAATAACGCACAGATTCTTATCTTCTGCTGCACAACAGTGTCTAGTTGCTGTTACGAGTCAAAGTATAAACTTGCAGTGTAGTTTTTTCATGATTAACATTTACACCAATGCTATGTAAATGTTTGATAGCAAAAGGAGTAAAAGGATGAAAGTGCACTACAAGTCATAATAATAAAAAAAAAAACGCCATGTTTGAGTTTATGTTTCTTGCATTTTTAATTCTAGTAAATCTCTTGCAGCAGGAAGAGTTTATTTGACACAGGGTGGATTTTATTTTGAAAGGGACTTGTCTGTGCTGCTCTCAAAAGTATAGTAAGTTAAATTATTATATATAAAATTTAACACTGTTCTAATTCAACTAGTGTAAATATTTAAAAGTTAAAATTTATAAATGAATCACCTAATTATGGGGATATGATGACGCCAATTTGGGATTAAAAAATAGCCTTCAAGATTTGAAAAAATAAAGCTTCCATAGAAAGCAAACACTGTAAAAATAAAATAGCGTAAAAAAGGTTTAAAAAAGAGAAATGTAATTGATTAAAAATTCAAACTAAGTTTCACTTAAAGTATTAAAATAATTTAATTTAGTGTAATTTGTGGCTTAAGTCTTGTCATTATTTTTTAAATCTTTTATTTTTTAATGGAAAGTTTTACTTTCAATGTCATGTTAAGCCGGCGTCATTACAATGCCATACTAATCGCCACAAAATAATAATAATAATTTTTTTGCATGAAAAAAGTAATAATTTCTTTAATCGGGATTAAGCATTATTTTTAAAGTTAAAGCCCCACTAGTTGCCGCAGTGAGGGAAATTTGCTTTCCACATTTGACCCGTCCCCTGAGGGAGCGGTGAGCTGCAGACACAGCTGCACTCAGGAACCATTTGGTGGTTCAACCCCCCAATCCAACCCCTTAATGCCGTCCACCTGTCCTCACTATAACCGTCTTCTACTTCAAACTGTTAGAAAATTGGATCTTGTGTTTTTTTGATTGATTCTTGAAAAATAAATGAAACAGTTTAAAACAAATATGTCAGAATATTGATAAAATGAATCTCACTTTTAGCTCAAAAATGCATCAGTCTTTCTTTTCCTGATGTATCCATAAAAACCTTGAAATGTTTTTTAGGAGGCCGCTCCTTCGTTACCCGTTAGTGTGTTTGGGATGGTTGTCATACTGAAAGATCTGGCCTTGTTTTGTCTTCTATGCTGATAAAATGAGGTTTTTACTCTAAATCTGACCATACATGACCCCATTTATTATTTACTTTACATGGATCAGTCATCCTGGTCACTTTGCTGAAAAACAGCCCCAAAGCATGATGCTTCCACCCCCATGCTTTACTGTAGGTATGATGTTCTTTGGATGTAAATTAAAATTCTTTCTCCTCAAAACAAAGGTTTTACCAAAAAGTTCTATTTTTTGGTTCTGTGGTCTTGTTTGTCTTCCATTTCCTAATATTTCCTCCTGCAGTTGATATCTTCACATCAAGCTGCTTATCTATTGCAGATCCACTCCTCCCAGTCTGGTGCAGGTCAACTATTTTGCTTCTGGTGTCCTTTGACAGCTCTTTGGCCTTAGTGGGGTGGAGTGTGACTGTTTGAGGTTGTGGACAGGTGTCTTTTCTATAGATCATGAGTTCAAACAGGTGTCATTAATACAGGAGGATAGAGAGGAAGTTACAGGTCTATGAGAGACAGAAATTTGGTTTGTTTGCATGTATTAAAATACTTATAATTTCCAGCATTTATTGCAAATAAAATCTTTGAAAATGTGATTTCCTGGAACTTTATGTTATTTGATCAACGTTTCTAAAAATAAACCTGCAACATTTGCTTCTAGCTGCAGATGAATCTGTTGTAATTTCCTTGATGCACAGAGCGAAGCCCAACTCTGACCTGGGAGGTGTCAGGTGATCGGCTTCAGTGATGGATGTTCCTGCAGCTCCAGACCAGTCTTTGAAACCACGGCTGAACAGTTACACAGAGTTATTCTCATAAAAACGGAATCAATTCACTTAGCTTTTCCTGCAGACCCCGACGCCCGCATGTGTCTATGTAAAGAAGCAATCCGTGTAAAAGACAAAAGCTTGGAGGTGCCAAAAGAGATCTGATTGCATTCTCTGGTGACCAACCGGCTGATTGATAACTCTGTCTCTCCTTGATTCGCTCATGTCAGAGTGATGTAGGGTCACTGGCCTTCAGTGCTACGTCAGACCGCCATATTTCATTCAGACGCTTCACGGTCCTCGTGAGAAGGAGGGCTTTTGACGAAGTCTGTGACAACCTTTGATTTAGGACGCTGGGGGGCCGACTTCCCCCTCCTCCCTTGTCAAGAAGTATAAATATTTTGACAGAATGGACTCAGGAGAGTAAAATCTGGTGTGTTTTTTGAAGGTGGATCAGAGCGCCGTGCGTTTAGGATCAGACTCTTGAAGCCATGGAAAGGTTTACACTCGTGAACTACTGTTTAGGACTTCTGGGCGTGCTGGTTCTGCAGGGGCTGATCACTGTGGAGGGGAGGAATATATTTAACGCCGGTAAGTCTGCAAAAGTTATCATTTCTGCAATTTAGGAGTACTTTTTTTTCCTGAAAAGCTTTTAAATTAACTGTAGCAGCAGTTTAATAATACTATCATGTTCAATTGTTTTCTCCAAACTGCTATATGTATTTATTTGTGCAGGAAATCGTGTTTTTAATCCAGACGAAGACACACAGAGTAAGATTCTTGAGCTTCTACTACAAAAGAGTGTGGTTCCTATTGAAAAGAACAGTCTTGTTGGTGAGAAACTTCTCAAAAAGCTTATTTTTTTTGCTAAAATTGATGTATATTTGTGGATCATTTCCTTGATAACCTGTCTTTCTGTTTCTCAGATGTGGAGCTGGCCAATAAATTTGCTGATCTCAAAGAAGTAAGCACATTTTCCTTACAGTTAACTGGCAAATTATGAGAAAAAAAATAATGAGATTTGTCATTTAAGCTAAAATTTGAATGTTTTTGTATTTTCCAAAGTGTTTGAAACAGGAAAAAGCCTGAATAATAGAGCTTGTGGTTTGTTCTTACAGCTGCTAACTCTGAAGGAGGAATTGGAGCTTGAAAGAGCGATTGCTAAAATGGCAGAGGGCAAATCCTTAACTAATAAACGGGGCGAACGTAAGCTAATCAGACACTATTACTTTAGTGGATTCTTTATAATGACTAATTAATTATTCCAAATCTTTCTTTCCTGTTTTCTGCAGCATGCTTCTGGAAGTATTGTGTCTGATATGGATGTCAAAGACGGAGGATCACTGTGGAAACTCGCTGCCTTAAAACACGCAGTCAAATAATCCATCCATTTATTCTAGCAATATCCAAATATATTCACAAATTCCTGAATAAACTTTTCATCAAATGGAAGTTTTTATCATTGTCTGTGAATGAATCAAATTTGTAAATATTCAATCCCTCCTGGAGCATTGACTTCATTTCTTTTGCTGCTTGTTTTTGCTGCCCTCTTGTGGAATAATGTGGTATAACATTTTGTACAGTTCTGCCAAACAACCTCGTGCTTCAAAAAGTCTATTGTTGCCAGTTTTATTGTGTAAATAAAAATTAGAAATGAGAAAATAATGTAATTTTTTTGCTTCAAAAACATTTTTTTTGCAACTGTAGCAAATTGGATTATTTTATTATGCTTGTATCCAACTAATTTGAACATGTTTTTTAAAAAAAAAAAGAATACATGTAGTCATTTGGTTTTGTGTGGATGAAGGTGTTGATAGTGCGATGTGTGACTTTCTGCACACCGAAGGGCATTTGGTCGGATCTATTGGAGCAGGCTTAGTCACATGCTTAGCCCGAACAAAGGCAGTGCGGTGCAAATGCGTTAATCATGCTAGAGAGATTTCAGGGAAACCAGAATGAAAGTGCTTTGAAACACAAAACAGAACCGTCAGAGCATCCAGGGTGCGGTCGCCTGTGACAGCTTTGGACTGGATTCAAAGGCTTTAAAACGTCACTTGTTTAAGAGAGAAAAACAGAGAAACAGATGATTTTACTTTAGAGAACACAAATGTTTTGATTCTGGAACAATTTAAATGATCATGTGATGAGATCACTCATTTCCTGTGGGGGCAGAATCATGATCTGGGGTTATTTTATCATCCTCTTGTTGGAGAAGAATCTAAAAAAATTGAATAATAACATTTTGTCATGTATTTTTAGATTTTTTTTAACTACTGCTGACATCAAATTAAAACTAGAGGCTTTGAGAGCTCCACAATTCATCTAAAATGTCAGAAAACATGAACAAAATGATGGTAAGAGGTTTGATCTGTAGTCAGAGTGGTTTATTTTAGGGTCAGATTCTTATTTTTGATTATTTTTTTCATTTAACCTTTATTTATCCAGGCAGGACAGATTAAAAACAACATTATTATTTAAAATTGTGATCTGGCAAAAGGCAAAAACTTTTGAGGAAAGAAAGAAAGATGTTACAAGAACAAAAAATAAACTTAAAACACAATCTAAAACTATAAAACCCCCATCTTTAACTCATCTTGTCTACTTTCTGCTCCTAAAATTTCTAAAATATAATTGCAAATCGACAAAATCTTACGTGATACAGGATGCATTTTATTTTGAAAGGACCTTGAAGGTGCTGCATTACCATTACTATAATTCAATTATTGTAAATATTTATACATTTATAAATACATGTCTCATGGCCACAAAAATCTAAATGAAGTATATTTTTTAAATATGGTAAAATGGGACCAAATGGCTCTTTAAAGCCTCGTTTCTCTGGAGCGATCCGGTTCAGACTGGTCCAGTATTTTTAGCATTTCCATTGTAAAATGGAAACGGTTCCGAACCGTACCTCTGGAGGGCCCTCATCCGTTGTAGGTCTATAGAAAAGAGGAACGGGACAGATGGGGCGGAGTCACTGTAAATATGAAAGCACCAATATAGCGCTAAGCTAGCTATTTCATCTGTATACAATCTTCTTTCAGACATTAAATTCCTGTTCTACATGATGTACAAAAAGTAAAGCAAGTAAAAGACGAGCTGCTGGATGAATCTCCATTGTTGTTGCTTTTCTAGTTGTCGCACTACAATTACACAATGATACACTAGCGGTCTACACCCTTAACTGAGAGGAAACGCTCAGCTAAGGGTGATAAATCAGGAGTACATTCGGCAATTTTTAAGAACAGGAAGATAAAGCTGCTGGACTTTTAGCAGCCACAGAAAGTGTCGTAAAAACTGAAAAAGAGACGATTTGGTGACCGCGACGAAGCATAGCAAGATGCTAATGCTAACGAGCTGTTTCGTGTTTTGCCTACATGTGATCACAAACTGGTTTAAAGTTGGACGATCATATTTCCACCAACCAACCTCGATCTAAATCCAGACTTTAGCCCCACTTTGTGTCCTGATTACAACCAATACAAATGTGTCTTCTGTGGAGGACATTTTTAAACCTTAACTACTGAATTAACCCCTTTAGTACATTTGAGGCTCTCAATGAAACCAAATGTGAAAGTTTAAGAGTCTGGGAAAGTAGTTTTTTGAATTTGACTGGACTAATATTTTTTTGTGTAGTAGTCAGGAGAATATAATGGTTAATCTAAAAAGAAAAATAAGAAAAATGATCAAAATTAGGCCAGAAAAATGTGATAGTGTTGACAAAAAAAGAAACTAGCAGGAGACATTTGGCCTGAATGATGTTGAAAGGCGGAGGTGGGTCGGAGCTCACGTATACAGAGTTCATCAACTAAGTGGAAATTTGCAGTTTTTTGCTGAGCTTAAAGATCTATATGTCAATATGTGCTTGGATGAAGCACCTTATCCCAGCGATCGCATTCATCAGTGACAGAGTAGACTAATAACACGTTAGTCGACAGACTTTTTATAGACTAGAACATGTTGTGGAATGAAACAAGCGTCAAACTTATCAAAAATGTACTGAATTATTAAAGTCATACTTCAAAATATTTTAATGCCTAATAAAATAAATAGTCTGTTATGTGCTGATTGCTTGTTTTAAGGCTGTAAAATATTTTTTTGATGCTTTTCAAAACAATTTTCTACGACATATTACAATATTTTTTAAGGAATCGTTGGTTTTCACCAAAATGTATAGATTTTTTTATTTTTTGAACGTTTTTTTTATTATTATTTAGTAAGAAAAGCAAAAAAAAAAAATCGCTTCAGTTGCAAATTAAAAAATAATTGCATTTTTAGGATTGTGGTGACTTTATTTAGGAAATCTGAAATAATCAAAGTTTGGCATAAAAAAAATAAAATAATATGGAGGAGATCTTCATCACACCTTAGCATTTTTTACGACAAATGAAAAGTGAACACAGACACATGCAGAATAAAAAAATGTGGATACTGGAATTATCCAGCTGCTGCTTCCCGCCACAAATGTCAGACAAGAGTTTCTCTGTTACTTTAGAAAAAAAAAACATTTATCTCTTTAACTGGAAGCAGAGCAGGATGAGACCAAACTGTGGAGATAAGACTTCATCAGGAAATGAGACGGCAACCTCTGAGTCCGTCAAAATGGAGCCGAATTTGGCACACCCAAATTGTTATGAAATATATAAAAAAATAAAATGTGGAAAAGTAGACAAATTTGCCGCCAGCCTGTAATCAAAGAATGTCCAAATCATGTTTTATTATTCACATTTATTTTTTTATAAAAACATATTTTAAATATATTTTTAAATTAATAATTAAATTAAAACACATAAAAAAGGGAAAAAATAGTGCACTAAATCATTAAAAAAACTCAACATCACTTCAAAAATAAAGTGCTAACCCCTAAATTTACAATAACTTACACCAATTTTAAGTAAAGAAACTTTATGGAGAAAAGTCTCAAACATTTGTCTTCGAAAGTACAAAAACAAACACCCAAATATGACAAAAACTAGGCAGAAACATCGATCTGTTAGTATGATTTTAGAGATTAAGACATTATAGCAGACATTCCGGATAATAAAAATGATGTTAAGTCATCCCCTTCATTCTACACATCCGATGTCTGTGTTGACAGGCTGACGGAGGAGAGGGCGGGCCATCGTGACGGACAGACGGCGCTCATTTCTTTAAGTCAGCAGAGCGTTAGTGCAGAGCACAGCAGATAACAGACGTGATGGATTCCTACGTCAGAGGTGAGTCACATATTTACCACGTTTTAAGGTTTTAATTATCTTCGATTTTTAAGAATAAAAATATTTGATTGTTTTAAATTTGTAAAAGTTTAGATTTGTGTTTAAAGATTGTTATTCAATAACTAATTTGGTCTGACAAATGTATATAAAAGCAAACTTATATTTTTTGAAAACATCTATTTTTTACTTCTTGATTACAATATTTGTATAACAGAGTTTGTAAATATTTCTTTTAAATTATTATGTAAGTGATTATTATAAAAGCATTAATTATTGTGCACGCTTTTTTATTGTTTTTCTTCGACATTCAGAACAAAAAAAATTCCATCATACCTCAAACCCTGTTTTTTTAATCCATTCTTTTTTTTTTTAACACAATATTTTTCGTTTAGAGTGAAAAGGTAGCTGGAAGCAAGTTCAGCAACTGACGGGCAAATGAAGGTTCAAACAATTCAGTAGTTCATTGCAGAGCCAAAAATGTGCATTTTTTAAAACTATAACCTTATTTTTGAAACATATTGATTATGTGAAAGATATTATATGTATTGAAAATTGATTAATCAGCTGCAGTATTGTTTGAAAACCACAGATATAAAAAAGATGATGTTGGTTAAACTGTATAAAATCAATCAATTAATTGATTTCTGGCGAACTGCAGTTTCTCTTTCTGTTTCTTTTGTATCGTTTTTGTCTTTTTATGCTCATTTGATCAAAATGTGCATCTGCTCCTGGTCTGGCCCTTCTGACAAGTTTTAGAACTCTTTGTGAGTCAATAATTTTGCCCTTAAGACAGGTTTTCTCATACATAAATTAATAAATGTTCTCAAAAATCTATAAAATATTTGATTTGTATAAAACACATAATTATTTAAATAATTCAATCCAATAAAAAAAATACTTTTTTGTTTCTGTGACATTTCTCTGATAATGTAGAATGAATGAAAATAAAATTAAGCTTAAAATAGCATTTTAAATTTATCTTTCTTTAAATTGTAAATCAGGAGCAGACAAAAAATGTAGTTCAAAAAACACCACAAAGGCCATGCTCCGCCCCACTTGTAGACAACTAGATCCATGTACGTCAATGTTGTTCTGGTCCGAGTTGACGTCTGGCTTCAAACTGGGGCTAAAAACGTTATAAGTAAGAGATAATGCCCAAAGAAGTGTGCATTATCAGAAATGAACGCATCCAGAAATCGCCTGACGTGAAGTGGAGAACGGGCGCATCCGCAAAGTGTCTTAATTTCTGATAATGCACACTTTGAAGGGCATTATCGAACTTACATTATCGTCACTTACAAAAGAAAGAAATATTCAATCAATTTTTAGTACTTGTTAACCAACAACAACCTCAACTTCTGTGGCACAGGAAGCGATATCATCATGATAGGTTAAATAAAGCATCTTATCGCTTGTTTTTGTCCATAATTATGAAGCCAAAGTTTGTTTTAAGGAAGATCTAGAATATTTAGGCTGTGTGACCAGAACTTCTTTTTCAGGTGTGCATTATCACTGTGGATTATCACTTTTTAAATCCACACCCAGCAGCCAATTAGAATCGAGTATTTAACTGGAGCGTGGTATAATCATAATTAAAAGATGACTTTACAAACAGATGAAAAGACGTTCAGAGTGAAATAAACTGAACTCTACGAACATGAATTGACCTGTTGTTTTCATTCTTTTGCGATCGTGCAGGTTCACTGTGGACGACACTCCTCTTCCTCACATTCCCGCCCCTTCACTCCAACCCGGCGTGCCCCACTAGCTGTTTGTGTGACTCTCCGGGTGAAGTCCGCTGTGGTGGTTACACCATCACCGACACACCGCCGAGCCTGCCGCTCCACACCTACACTCTGAAGCTCAACGACACAAACATGAACATCATAAAGGAGCAGAGTCTGGCTCACCAGGACCTCCTGCTGCGCTTCAGTCTGACTCACAGCCATCTACACACCGTCCACGCTCGAGCCTTCCTCGCCGCCCCTCAGCTTAAATCTGTCAAGCTGTCGTCCAATGATCTCTCAACGCTCCCTGCTCAAGTCTTCAGTCCACTTACCACTGTGGAGGAGATTTATCTGGATGGAAACCAGTTAGAAACTCTTGCTCCTGAAATGTTTGAAGGTCTTGGTGACTTGCTGGTTCTGGACCTGACCCGTAACAAGCTCACTAGCCCTGCTGCAGGTATTTTTGACGGACTGACCAACCTCACTATCCTCAATCTCGGCAGGAACAACATCAAGAAGTTCCCAAAAAACCTCTTCCGCTCCTTGAGTAAACTCCGCCTGCTCAGGGTTTACAACAACGAGCTAGAGAGTCTGGAAGAAGGGGTCTTTGACGAACTCGTCAACCTAGAGGAGCTGACCCTCCATGGGAACCAGATCGGAAGCCTTGCACCTCGAGTGTTCTGGTCTCTCGCGAAGCTGAGAACCCTGACGCTTTCCGGGAACCGACTCCAGGCTGTCCCACACAAAAGTTTCTACAACATGCCGGAGTTGAGCAAACTCACCATCTACAAAAACCCTCTCCTCTCTCTGCCCAATGAGCTGATGGGCCACATGCCTGACATGAGAGAGTTTTATCTCTTCTCCACCAACCTCACCACCGTTCCTGGAAACTTGTTCGCCAACATGTCCGGACTCCTGCGACTCAACGTCCATCTAAACGTCAGACTGAGGGAGTTGCCGCCTGATGTTTTCTGCTGCCTTCCTCATCTCCAAAAGCTCTCGCTACGGAACAACAACCTCGATAACCTTCACCCTCACATTTTCTCCTCACTAACCGCGGTTAACATACTGCTACTCAACGACAACAGCCTGAGGAGCCTACCTGGAGACATCTTTCAGAATCTTACAAACCTGACAGCCATGGATCTGAGAAATAACAACCTCAAGTCACTTCCCGGAGACATCTTCTCATCAAATACAGCTTTGAAGGCGTTAACCTTGAGTGAAAACCCTTGGGATTGCAACTGTCCGATTAGGGATATTGCTAGATGGATTAGGAACAACCCCCACGTTGTTGTAGACATTGACGACGTGTTGTGTCATAGTCCACTCTACCACATGCTCCGCAAAGTTAGCTCTCTACAAGACGACGAATTCACCAACTGCGATGGAAGAACAACCCAAACTCCTCTTTATGAACCAGAGAAAACAACCCATGAAAGCACCACAAGTTACTCAACACCACGTATGCATACGTCTTTACAACCAATGGATGTTATTCCAACCACCCCACTCTCAAAAACGACCTCCTCAGGAGCCACAACGCGGTCCGTATCCCTTCCACCGGCCTCAACAAGAAAACAAGTCAGAAGTTCCTCAACACCACGTCGGCACAAGTCTTTGCTGCCACTCCATGTTATTCCAACCACTCCACTCTCAAAATCCACCTCCTCAAAAGCCACAACACCATCCGTATCCCTTCCTCCCGCCTCCACAGCTCCCACAATCCTGTTGGATATATTACTAATAGAGCAGGTGCCTGAATACGTCCACCACAACCATCACAGAGGCTGGGTGTACGTGTGGTTTCTGCCCTCGGACACAGATCTGCTGGGATTCCTGACGTTTTTCTACATCCTTCTGCTGGTGGCAGGCTTGCTGCTTGTTCTGGCAGCCATGTATGGAATGCACCGCCTCGGCGTGGCTTTGGAGGCGCTGAAAGCTGGGTGTGCATAGATGAGGAGTGAGCGTTATCAGGCCTGCTGTACACATGGAGATAAACCGTCCTTTCTCCAGGCTCCACTTTGTAAATTATGAGCCTGTTTCTGTTTTTCTCAGCTGTAGAGGGTCACGTTTATAACTAAATTTTGTAAACTTTAGGCATTGCTTAATATTTAATAGGTTCAGATATTAAAACAATATTAAAATGGCTAAAAGGATTAAATCTAATTGAGCAGAACAATGAAGTCACTTTATTCATGTTTTCCTTCAGGTTTAGTTTTTCAGACACATCTTCACATCTGAGAACTTTTTAGGCTAATCCCTTCATGAAAACCCTCACAATAATTATGTGTCTTTAAATATTTTAACTTTGTTGCAACAAAATAAAACAATAAAAAGTAGAAATTAAATGTTACTGCTTTTCTGTTGGGTTTGAAGATTCATTCTAAAAGTTGTGGTTCTGCTTTTGTGGGAGTTGGTCCATGAAGAGGAGAGCAGAAACCACCAAATTAATGTGGATTTTTAAAAGTGACTGTTAATGTTGGGCATCAATTCATGTCTTAATGTAATTTAAATTAGTAGTACTGCAGAAAAAAGAATAACTTTAATCATGAAAACAAGCTATTGAATTTACTGGATGTAATGCTGTGTTCAAATAAAGAGGCTCACCGTTAGCATAGTTCTCACTCAAATTCAACACTAAAAAGGTCTAAATTATTTTGAAAAAAAAAAAACAAAAAAAAAACATAAATAGTCGTGGAAAAACCCTGAGAACTTTGTAAACAGTTAACAGTGGAGGTTCACCTGATATTTAAATTGTTCTCTTTTGTCTTTTTGCCTTGTTTGTATTAATATATTTTTTGTCAGTACATTTTTATTTGCTATAAAACATAAAAACTGTTCATTCTTTATTTTTGTAATTTAAAAAAATGAAAAATGTGCTACTTGAAATTATTTTTTTTTGTATTGTTTGATGTTTATTCTGTGAGAATATCCCTTAAAAAAATGAAATCTGGATTTTACTATCAGGAATTGCCTCAAAAAAGTGTATAAATAATAAAACATAAATACTTTAATATAATAGATAGATAAATATAAACATACATGATTTGAACAAATTGCAGATTAGTAAAAAAAACAAAAAAGGCGACATTAAGTTTTCAACCAGAACATGTTGGATCAATACAAGGACTTTCTGTTGGCTATTTCACTTACATTTATCATTTTGTTGATCTTTTTCTGTTTTGTTGGAAATAAATGTTGAAGCTTCAGCCACTTCGAAACTTTGAATGAGGATTTTGTTTGTTTTCTTGTAATGTTCTGTCACAATCACAGACAGTGAGACGGAAGCAGCAACGTTTGTCTCAAAATGTTCTAAAATGTTTTAATATGACTTTCTAAATCAAAATTTTGAGTCTCAAAATTAAAAATACTGAAATATTTGAGATAGAAAATAATATTTCAGGATATAAAATTTCACAAATAAATTAAAAAGATGCAGAATCTGATGAAACAGAAAAACAACCTCACAGCAAACCACAGAGCTTGTACTACTTTCTATGACACATATCACTTCTTTTTTTTAAATATAGAAATAATAAAATGCCATTTTAATCTTAATTTTCTTTGTATCATCAAAAAAGTGTCATAAACACCATTTTAATCAGGACAGATCTTTAAATCTCCAATCAAATGAGCTTTTCTGAGACTTGTCAGATCTGTGAGGTCAAACTCAAGGAAGAGACAAGGACTAATAAATAAATATCACAAGTCAGATTTATCTTGGATAAAAATTGAACAAGTTGTTCAGACCTTATGGAGCCCCAGATAACACATTCCTAACTGGTTTTAAGTCTTCTTCATCACTCCTGCTTTCCTCATTTTCTCCTCCAAAACCAAATAAATTCCTTGAAAACGGTTTCATCTTCTTTATTAGAAAACCACATGGTTGGTCCGGTAGGAAACCTTACTCCTCTATGGTTGTAACACACCACGACTTTCGTCTTACTTCACTCTCTTTTAGCTCATTTTGGTACAAAACTCACTCTCTGTGTCTCCTTCAGGAGCTTTGTGCTGTCCATCATGTTTTACCTCTAAACTCCTGGATTTTTATTTCTGCGCTCTACAGAGGTCCTCCTACACCCTGTTCTCCACCAGGAACGATGGTCTGGTCCTTACACCATCACCCTCTCAGCTCTGGTGTTTGTCAATTCTGACAGGAAGTTATCCCGAGACCCACAAGAATATACAGTCAATTATTAAAACAATATAACACTTTTTCCCCAATAAAACATCACTATTGACAAATGTGATTATATTTTTGTATCTTAACCGATTGTAGAGATGAAATTAAACACACAAACTTCATTTATTTTCTCCATCTTCTCCTGATTTACAACAATTTAGATAAATAAATCCTCAGAAATGCAATTTTAAGCTTGATTTTCTTTATAAATGTCCTTCATCATCCGAAAATTGCCTCAATAACATGTTAAAACCCAAAATATGTTATCGAAATGGGTCTTAAAAGTTTCTGTGGAAAAAGAAATCTGAAGGATTAGGATAAGATTAACTTATCCTAATCCTTAACCTTCAAATCTAATCATCTGTAACACATTCCTTTCCTTATCAAATATATTTTCTCATATTTAACATACTTCACTGATATTAACTTTATCACAAAATAAGGGAAAAAAAACATACAAAATTGTTTGAATTGTCTAAAACTAGAAAGGGCTAAAACATGTTCCATCAACGTACAGTTTCACTTTCTTTTACTTTAAAATGTTTTTCTTTGACTCTAAAAACAGGAGTCAGCCCCACAGTGCTGGGAAGCTCCGGGAAGGTTACGTCCTCATCACATGTCTGCAAACAGGAAGCAGGCTCAGCCATGAATCAAGACGTTGGTGAAAACAGCAGCTTCCCTGATGGTACGCGATTATGAAACGGCCTCTGTGGGATTTACAGCCTCTGTGTGATGAAGTTTAAACAAATAAAAAATAAAAAAAGACATAGCTATGTGAACATTTCTCACGTCAAAAACAGTGACTACACGACGACTTAATGATAGCCAGACATTAGGTGTTACGCCCCAATTTCACAGTGTCACAGCCGTAACACTTGAATATAAATGCAAAAAAAAAGAAAAAATGAGGATAAACTGCTGAAAAAAAATGGAAAATAAAATAAAAGTTCTTGAGTCTAAAGGAGTAGAACTAAAATAGTCCAGCAGAAGCAAAATATAAACAAAGTTCATTAATATTTCTCTATAAAATCTTCATTTAGTGCCAGGAGATGCCAAAAATTCCCCCAGAATGGAACAAAAGAGAATGAATTAGTAAACAACACCCAAGTTCATCACCATGGCAACCAGTGATTAAGCTTTTCCAGTACGCTGAGCTCACACAACAGTCACCATCGGCCAACATACACAGTGAAAGACAGCAAACTGAGGAAGAGGAAGTGGAATTGTGGAAGAAACAAGATGAAAAATTGAAAGAAAGATGGACTGATGTGGATATCTGAGAATAGAGCTCATCCGAAATAAACTTATTGAAACCAGGACAAGTCACGTTTAATTTTAGTTTTATTTAGCAGTTATTGATAGCAAAATCAATGTATAAATTAATAAAACTTACAGCAAATATTTAATGATTTAAAACCATTAAAGCCTATGTATGCTTAATTTTGATTTATCTCTGAGAAACAAAAACATATTTGAATAAATGAATGTGGCACTGAGTTTAAATAAACTCAATCTGCTTGAAAGTGAATAAATGCAAACAATTCTACATTAAAAAAAATAGATTTTTTAATTAATCAATCAACCAACCAATTACTTTATTGATATAGCACTTTTAACCAACATGCTGTTGAACACAAGGTGCTGAACAAATGAAAAAACATAGGATAAAAGTCGTAAACACATTAGATAAAAGAAACAACATAAAAATAGAAATAAAGGAAATGCTGTGGCTAAAATGTGAGGAAGTTCTGCATAGATTAAACGATAGACAAGGTAAATACAAAAAAATGATAAACAATAAAAGCCATAAAATACTTAAAAGTCCAACATTAGATTAGTTTATTTTAAGCAATCAAAAGAAAAGCAGTAAATTCATGTGCAATACAATCAATTTACATCCGTAAAAACATGTCAAAAACAGAATAACTAATAACATATCAGTGAAAAAGTTTGAAAGTTGAAAAGATTTTCCATTTACAGTTAAAAGTTTCCACAGAGACAGAAACTCTCAGATCCTCAGGTAAATGTTTTAAAAAATCCATTAGGTTACGTTTTAAAAAAAATAATGAAAATGTAGTTTTAGTTTGTTTAATAAATGTTTATCCTGTTGGGCCCGCGACATAAGGTGCATTTTGGATTTTGGGCTCCATGTCGAATGAGTTAGACACTTCGGCTCTAACCCAACCACTAAATTCCATCCCCTTTTCCTCTCAGCCAATCACAATCTCTGCTTTTTATTGATTATTTCTCTACATTTTAAACCAGGAGTGGGGGAGTTTTTTTTAAAATTTTGGGCTAAAAATTGTTTTATCATTTGTCAAGTATGGAAAAAACATGTTATTATTTTGACTGAAAATCCATTTAAAAACAGAACATTGTGGAGTTTTTGTTTCAAAAGCATGGCTTTATTCTCATATTAGTGCTATTTGAACCAACAGATTCATGTCCGTCAGGGAAAAAAAGCAAACTTATAGAAATGTTGTGTTTATTCTCTGGTAGAACAACTGGAAAAAATGACTCAAAAACACTCTTGAACATTAGAAAAACAACAAATATTCCAACACCACATGACTGCCAAACAACTTTCTGCACCTAAAACAAAAGTATTTTTTTGTAGGCACCATAATTGCAAGGAAAATAAAACTTTAATAAGGATTTCACTTTAATTAATTCCTTTTTGGCAGTTTAATTAACAGGCCACATATTTGCCATGTTTGCCCAGCCCTCCTCCGCCCCCTTCTCTACCTGGACCAATGCTGTCATGGACCGGCCCTCAACCACCATCAGGCTCTGGAGTTTCTCCATCTATAGTCTGAGTTTATCCCACTAGAATAAAAGAGTTCAACCGTTAAAACACTATGGACTATTTCATGTATCACAAATACATCTTTGTTATTCCTATTCCTAAGATCTCTCCTTACTGAAGTTAAAAGAGGTCAATCTTTGATCAATCAGGGATTCTGATTTAGTGATGATTAGATTTGGTTTATCTGGTGGCGTCTGCGTTTGTTTTTCAAATAAAGATTGACCAAGGACACTCTTCTGACATGACAGTATCCAAATCTGTCTTTAATGATCAGAGCTCTTTCTGTTTCAGGTCTAAATCGTAAGATTTGCAGCACTTCAACATTTCTTTGAGATCTTGAACGTGAACCATTTTAAAATATCTGATTGAGATGAAATGACACAAGAAATGTTTCTTTTAATAAAGATTAAAAAAAAGTTTGTAAAAACTTTCAGTGTTAGAAGTAATGTCCTTCAATTAAAAACTCAAATCTTTAAGAATTTTATTTCCTTTTGGTTTAAAACACACAATATTACAGTAAAATAGACAGAATTAACAGAAAGTAATAAAGTGATAAAAAAGAGAGAAACATTTTTTTCAATCCTCAATCTTACTAGATTCTATGCATATTTAAATATGTAAAAATGTCTGCATACAATTTTACTATATGTTACTATATTTTTACATATTAAACATACAATATATTTTTTACATAGACATAAAATAATAAATAAAAAAGTATCAAAACAACATCATGAAGTCATGATTGTTCATAAATTGTCCCATTCTTATTTTTTAATTTATACACAAGTTTGTATAATTTATATAAATTGTTTAATCGTTTTACTCATTTTTAAAACTTTTCTCCATGTTATTACAGAACATCAACACACAGACAGAAACTTTTTTTGCGTTGCTCTTACGTAAAGTGGTTTGACGTCATCTTTCAAATATTCTTCTTCTCTTTCCCTAAACAGTTTTGTTTGTTCTGTGAAACTAGTTTCATATTTAGAAAGCATTAAACATAAATGTAATGTAATGTTTCATGTGAGACAAATCATCATTAACTGTGGAGCAAAAGAGAATAAAACTTAAAACAATTGGGAAACATTGTTTTTAGTGGTTTAGTGGTTGTTGACTCGTGTTCTTTTGTCAGAGGAAAGCTAAATCATTCTGGACACTTCTGTTGTGTTTACCATCTCCTCCACATCTGTTAACGTTTTTACGTTAACTCCACCCTCATTATCTGCTGGGTTCTGCAAATTAGGTCACAAGTCAAACACAACTTCAGCCAAATGTTGTTCATTTAAACAAGAAACAACACAGAAGAATCTCGGAATTTGAGCAAAAACCCTGAAAGTTTCCATCTTAGATCAGCAAAACCACCAAAACTAACATTTTCACAACCTCCACACACACAGTATGAGCTATTTATAATAGAAATGTTATGAAAGAAACCAAACAAAAAGGCAAGAAATGTAAGTCCGCCGTAACCCACATGAAAACCCATTTAAATGTTTGTCAAATCAGTTCAGGCAGAGAGCGGAGCAGCAGGGAGGAGCGTCGGCATGCGAGTGTGTGAGGCGCACACACACATGCACACTGGCAGCTGAACGGCTTCACTGCTGCGTCTGAAACCACTTTCACATTTTATGAGTGCAGAGAGGAGGAAAGAAGAATTCCCGACGAGAAGCGATGCAGGATTGTGTTTAAGGTTCAGACAGAGCTGGAAACTGTCACAAGAATCGTGTTGCTGCTAGAAATAGAAAGGACACATTCCACAGAGACAAACAAGCTCTCTAACTTTTTGCTCAGCGTCGCCCACAGCTGAAGGTAAGCTCTCCTAACAGACTTGTTTTCCAGTTTATCACAAAAATTTGGATTTAAAAGAAATGCAGTAAATGATGGATGTCAATGTAAACAGTTTTGTAAACTATTTACTTTTTGAGTTTTTTCCTCATTTTAGTGTAATTCCTGATTTAACCATTGGTTGTACGCTTTCTGGGAAGAAAAAAAATCTTAATGAAAGAAGAAAAGTTTAGTTAGAGAACATTTAAATGTGATTTTACTCTTTTTGTACTTAACAGTTATTTAATATTTTCTATTAATTTGTTCGATGTAGTGCAGGGATGTCAAACTAAAAAAAAACAAACTTAGGAGCTGAACATTTATAGAACTCTTGAAAACTACATTTTTAAAACTTTACAAAAGTAACTTTTTAACTTAACTATGAATAATAACAGGTAGGAATAATTTTCCATAATAAATTAACCTTAAACAACTTTCAAAATTAAACTTTCCATAAAAATATATGTTGTCAAAATTATTCAAGTTAGAAATAAACTAAACTCTAAAACAAAATACACTCAATTTTTTTTACTTTTATATAAATCTGTATGAAAATAATCATATCCCAAAATATTTTATTTTCATTAAACATTCTATTAAAATGATCCAAATATGAACATGCTGCCGAGAAAACAAACAGCCTGGAAATAAAAATAAAATATGTTCTTTGTAGCAGAAACAAATCAAATCCTTCTGTTTTCTTTGCTTTACGCTTTGTTTTACCCTTAATTATTTTATCCGGTTATGTTTATTTCTTTCTGCACCATAAGTGAGGATGACGAATAATACCTTGAGATGTAAAACCTTGAAAAAAACAAAGCCAAAAGTCATTCCTGCTGATCTTTTAGCCTCCATGATTGTATTCGTTGCTTCGATATAAGACAACATATGGATGAAAATAATAAAAATAGTATAAAATGATGACATTGTTTGGGTCCTAAAGTGTTTCCTGAGTAATCCCTTGTTCTTTGTAAAGCACTTTGATTGAAATGTATTTTTCTGCAAAGGTGCTGTACAAACAAAGTTTGATTTGATTTGGAGGGCCGAGCATAATTACCCCCAGGGCCAGATTCGGCCCCAGGGCCTTGACTTTGACACCTGTGATGTAGGGGGAACATATCCTAAAAATGGCGTCTTTTTCAGTGCTACCGTGCAGAATGACAGTTGTTAGACTCATATTTTTTGCCCACTTGTAATAATATTAATTTAAAAAATAAATCAGCAGTGATTAAATTAAAAATAATTTAAATTTTAAAATTCAACTTTATTTGAATAGGACTTTTCCTGTTACGAAACATCTCAAAGTGTTTCACATAAAAGAATAAACAATAGTAAGATAAAAAATAATAGGCAATCATAATCAAAAATAGATAAAAACACACACATATCCTATAAGTAAACTCAAATTATGTAAAAAATAATTATGAGTAACATGTATAAAATGGAATTAAAACATGTGGAGATGTAAAGGCGATATTAAAAAGTTTGAAGTTTTTTTCTTAAAACCTCCACAGTGGATGAAGCCCTCACATCCTCAGTATAAATCATACAAAAACAAACTTTATTTTGTGGTGTTTGCTCAATCCTATTCAAAACTAGTATTAGCATAAATTAGGAGCCATAAAGTCTGAACCACATGTTTGCATAGTTATCCTGTGTCTGAAAGGCCTTTTTTATTCAATTAAACATAAAAAATAACACTTTTTTTTTCTCTATCATGCAGAAATGACTGAAATCCCTGATATTTCCAGACTTTATCTTTTGTGTTTGCTCATTTTTGGTCAAAAAAATACCTTCAGTTTTGGTTCATTTTAATGTTTGCTATGTTATTAAGCAACAGAGACTTTATGATCTTTTCAAGTTAAAAGTATATAGGTATAACCTACCACTTTGTTGATCTTGCAAAAGTTTTAAACACCTTTAACCTCAGTCATGTTAAGGAAAAGGAAGTAAGCCCACAAATGAAGAAGTTAAACCACCAACAGGAAATGGTGATTTAGATGCTGACCATCACACTTTGATCACAGTGGAAAGTTTCTCTACTTTCTCTGATTGAAAACAGACATGAGTATAAAATGAGCTGAAAATGTAAACAGATGGGAGAAGGTATTTCATGACTAACCTTGAATAAAGGAACAGAGAAATACGGCTTCTCTGCAGCTGGGGTGTTTTGAGGGGCTTTGGAAAAGTACTTCCTTGCAAAGACTCCTCTTGCACCCTAATGTATCTCAGTCACTGAGAAACAATTCACACTTGCCAGCCTTAAGTCTCACAAAGACCTGTAGGGAGAGGTGGAACATTCTGTTAGAAAGTTGAATCCTTTCAGCTTTTAGAGCTGCTGTGGACAGGATAAAGAGTCTGAGGTTCAAGCCATCTGCAAGCTGAGATGTAGACAAAATAAATAGAGTGATTTTATCTAATGTGGTGGTGATTCACTTATCCAAACTCCGCATAAGCGTTTCTGCAAAAGGAAGGAAGTGCCCTCGACTTCCCTGACGAGTGTTTGTACTAGAGTTTTGTTTCGTTTAATGAGAAAACCATCGTTTGGATCCCAGCAACCAAAAGCTGCGGAAGTCTTACGGCAGTTTGGGAACAATGCAACTGCTGTCCAAAACAAAAGATTGTTGACATGACCCAAAAAACAAAAAACAGATGAGATAAATTCAATTCTTGGGAAGTCTCCAAATTATTTTAAAACTCTTTAAAAGTATCTATATGGAAGAAGAACTGAGGAAAGTTTAAAACATATGTGACAATCATCTTTTACTTGCATTAAAATCTCATTTAAAACTGTTAAATGTTATTAACACTCTAAATCTCCAGAGCCACGCTCAGATTTTTGGCCTTCTATTGTCACTCTTTGACTTCAAATGGGCCACATCATGAAATACCATAGGTGGCACCCTCATAAATATGAAAAGAGTTCACAAAAACAACTAATATTTCATAAATTATTTGTTTTTTTAGTGTTCCAAAGGTACTAAATGATTAGATATATCACATGTGTCAAAGTTGAGGCTTGGGGGCCGGATCTGGCCCTCTGGGTAGTTATAACTGGCCCTCCAGATCATTTTATTTTATTGATGAAATTGATGATTTTGACAAAAATGGAGTTAACATATTTTTATGTAGAGTAAAATATTGAAAGTTATTTAATGTTTGAGTTGATTTTTTTAAAATAATAATATTCCATTCTGTTTTTATTCATAGTAATGTTATAAAATGTTAGATCTTCAAAGTTTTAAAATTTAGTTTTAGAGCGTTCAATAAATGTTTATCCTGTTCGACCAGAGACCTAAGGAGTGTTTTGGATTTTGGCTCCCTGTGCGATTGAGTTTGACACCCCTGATATATATGGCTGTAGTTTACTCTGAAAGGCTTAAGAAACGTATGGTATGGTCCCTTTAAAAACCCACTCCAATAAAAATTGTGTTTTTATTTTTTTGACATGATCTTCTAGCAAGAATTTAAGACTAAAACTCTGTTTCTGAGCATTTATTTATTTAAATCTGATGAAAAATGCGGTTTGAACAAGCTCTCAGTTGTGACGTAGAAACTGAAAAATTTCCCACTTTTTCCCACTGTTTCCCTGAAACATCCACCTGCAGATAAATAGATTCTATTACGTCTTCATTTTCCTTGTCTGACCTGGCTTCTGGCTGGATTGCTGGATTGTTAGGGTATTGTTTGCTATTTTTGATGCACCACTAATCTTAGCTTGAACCAATGAGTTATATAGGTTAGAATCTCTACACTGGCTTGTTGCAAACATTAGTTAGCGGAGGTAAAAAAGCAAACTAAGATTTCCTCAGTGGCGAGTGAAGAGGGAGGAGCCAGAGACATGGACATGTGGCGTATGGAAAACTGTCTGCCCATTATCGTGCAGGTTTATGAGTACTTCTGATAGAGCAGGGGTAGGGAACCCTGGTCCTCAAGAGCCACCTTCCTGCATGTTTTCCAATATACCCTGTTCTGGCATGTTCTTATTGGCTGGACACACCTGAACCAGGTAATCATTCATGAGTAGGGACTCAAAGAATTACCTGGTTCAGATGTGTCCAGCCAATAAGAACATGCCAGAGCAGGGTATATTGGAAAACATGCAGGAAGGTGTCTCTCGAGGACCAGAGTTCCCTACCCCTGTGATAGAGGCTGGATGGAATTGACTTGTGCATTGGTTCCACAGCGCCGCGTTACAACCAGCTCCTACTTGATAAGCCCAGGACGTAGTGTGCTAACCTAGCCTTACCGGGGCCATGTGCTGATGTGCTCACTGTGTCCTGTCTCCCATCTGCGGGACACTCCAGGGGCTGTCGAACGGGATACACTGTTCCCAGTGCACTCTGATAGTGTCACGCTGCCCCGGATGGAGACCGGTGTTGTGCCAAGACTTGCCAGATTGTATATCCTCAGTCTCAGGCATCGTTGATTTGAGTGTTACAAAAAAAATCAACAATGCCTGAGACTGGGGATACACATTTTGGCAGGGGGAACGTACCCTGGCACAACACCGGTCCACATACAACAGGCACAAGGGGTCAGCATCAATTTTGGCCACCCTACTGACTCATTTATGGATACGGAACATGGAGTCAAACAGATTGTATAGATCTTAGTCAGTAAATCAGTTTTTCATACACCACATGTCCCTGTCCGCCTGCTGGATGGGGATTTGACGTTGGGTTCTTCTATTGTCGCTCGTCGCTAGGAAATTCTGGATGATTTATTTTCCTCCACTTAGTAATATGATTATAATCAGCGGGTCGTCTGGTCTGATCTGAGGCCGAACACACATAAATCCTAAGGTCATAAAACAGAAACGATATGTGGTTTTGCCAGAAAATGTGGAATTAGTGCCTTTGTGTCTTTGAATAGGCTGCAAGATCAGCCTAAATGTTTACCGTTGATAGAATACTCACTCATATCTTCCTAAAATGTTTTCAATATGTTTTCCTTTATTAGCAGAAGGTAACATTTTTACTTTTGAAAAGTCCTTGTTTTTCCAGCTCTGTTTGAGTAATTTCACCACAGCAGTAAATTTGCATCTCGCCCTATGCAATATAGCATCCAATAAGTTAGCATAGCGACTCTAGCCTATAGAACTGACTAGCCCTACGGCTTCTCCCTTACATTTAGCCCTCCAAATGGAGAAACATGGAAAAATTGTGTCTTCAAATGCGGTAGTCACTAATCCTCAATGATGTTATCAATTGTCACTGGTCATCTAAGTTAGCGCGTAGCTGCCAGCACTCAGAAAATACATAACAATATTGATAAACAAAGGGATGATGGGGTATCAGTGGAGGCTAACTGACACGCCCACAACTCAAGGGGTGGGTTTCTGAGGAAAACATTATCACCCTGATGAAAATGTCCAGATGCTTCATGACCAGCCTTTGCTCTAACATGACATTTCTTCTGTTCTCTTTGAAGGACAATAATGGACCTTCCAGTGACTCTTGGCGTACTTCTAACTCTCTGCTCCCTCATGGTGGTCGTCCTTCCATGTCCAGATGGATGCCTTTGTTTGGGTCATGAAGTCCAGTGCAGAGACCTCTCTGACTTCCCCAAATCTTTCAATGCTTCTATCACCATGCTTAGAATATCTGCAGGCACTTTTGACTCTTTGAAACCAGAGGACTTCACTAATTTCTCACATGCTCTTCGCCAGCTCATTATTGCTCAAGGTGCTTTGAAGGAAGTGCACCCTGGAACGTTTAATTCCACTCCTGACCTGGTTCAGTTGATGATTTCTGGCACAGCATTGGAAGATCTTCCTGAGGCGGTGTTCCAACATCTTCAGAAACTGGATTTGCTGAATCTAGCATCAAATAAACTTGTGGCAGTCCGGCCTCAGTGGTTCTCTCAGTTGGAGAACCTGAAATCCCTCGACCTCAGTAAGAACCGCATCACATCTGTACCTGTAAACTCTTTCCATTCTCTATCAAACCTGCACAGCCTTTCACTTTCTACCAACAACATCACTTCTCTGTTTAGAGATACGTTTAAGGGCCTTTCTAAGCTCCAAATCCTGCGCCTCAACAAAAACTTGTTAAGGGAGCTTGTAACTGGAATTTTTGACGATCTTGTACATGTGAAAGAACTTTCCCTACATGACAACAGACTCGTTCACCTTCACCGTGACTTGTTCTCCAAAACTTTGGAACTTCAAAAGCTGTTTCTGTCCAACAACCAGCTGACATTCCTTTTACGAGGGATCTTTTTAAATTTACCCCTTCTTTCCCAAATCTCCTTATACAAAAACCAGCTGATGAGTCTGGACCCTGGGGTGTTTGGGCCCATGCCTCTGAAAGAGCTGTGGTTGTATGACAACATGTTGAGCCGCTTGGAGGACAACACGTTCAGGAACCTGACGCAGTTAAAGCTACTGGTACTGAGTCGCAATCGGATCAGTTACGTGTCAGCAGGTGCATTTAGAGGATTGACGCAGTTAGGAGAAGTATCCCTGCACACCAACCTGCTCACAACCATCGAGCCTGGGACTTTCCAAGACTTACCTCATCTGGTCAACATTTCCTTGGAGCACAATTTCATCAAGTCTCTTCCTTTGGGTTTCCTGCAGGGTGTGAGTAACTTGGAACAGATCGATCTACATAATAATTCACTCCCTAATTTGCCACAGGAGTCTCTTGCTGCTCTCTCAGTTGCTCGAGAGATTCTTCTCCAGCAGAATCCGTGGAGGTGCGACAGGGATATCCTTCCTCTTAGAGACTGGCTCATACTCAACCCATCAAAAGTCAACCAAACCACCATTGTTTGTGAGGCGCCCCTCAGTCTGTATGGTGAGAAGATTGCCATGCTGACGGACGAGGATTTGTTCACCCACAATCCCACTGAACAGTCTGTGCTGACCTCAACTGAGAAGAGGAAGAGACCCAACACACCTCGTCCCAAACGGAGCACTCCGTCCCCTGCCATCAAAACCACGCCCAGCTTAGACACAGAGGATGCCACCAGCAGTGGACAAGAGGAGGATGGAGCAAGCTGCAACAACACTGCAGTCATTTTAATAGTCACTGCAGTTGTGTCCACTTTGGTCATTAGCACTTTCATCGTCAGCTGTGTGTGCTGGAGGAGGAAGAGGAGGGGCAAGGGGGAAATAGGTCGCCAAAATAAAAACTCTGTGCTGTAGATTAAAGAGTAAACTCCTGAAACTCCTGAAGCTAAGGCTGAACTACATCGTTGATTCTGGAGCAGGGATAGCCAACAACAGGCTTCCTGCTCTGGCATGTTCTAATTGGCTGGACACACCTGAACCAGGTAATCATTCATGAATAGGGCTTGTGTATCTGGAAATCACTGTGGCCCTCGAGGCCTGGAGTTGCCCATCCCTGTTCTAGAAGATCATCAAAATCTGCTGGACAATTATAGTTCATGTCAGATTTGACATTTGCTGTCTTTTTTTTCTCACTGAATTTTGTTTATTGAACGACATGTGGATGGAGAATTGAGTTTCCTTATTGTTAAAGGTTTTCTTAGTGAACATTAACTATTTACATGAAGCTTAAAGTTTTTGTTTTTGATTTTTATCTTGCCAGTTTCACAAAAACAGCAAATAATAAAAAAAAAACAGTTTTAACTTATTTTGGAAATGACCCACCAGGTTTAAATGTTGACAAAGGTTTAAAGTTAATTTCACAATAAAAGCATGTCTGTACTAATTACACATAAAACTGCTCTTTACAGTCTTACATTCTGGCAATAATAAATATCATTTTTTTTTAACAAAACGTCTGATTCTTCTGAATTCTATTTATGTATTGATTTATTCTGATTTAGCTGCAATTTATTTTCACCTTGCCACTTTCTCAAAAAAAAGAAAAAGACAAAAGAGAGTACAGTAATTGCCATTGCTTACATAAATATTTTAGGATGTAGTCCAATGGTAAATGAGGGTTTTACAGAGTAACTTTACTTTAAAAAAGGTGAAGACCAGTGTTAATTTACAGAATTAATAAGACATTAATATTGTTTGCCTACATGATAATGCTTGATGTTTATATTATGCTGTTAAATTCTACTGACAAGTTTTGACAATCTATCAGCTTCTTTCTTTAATTACATTTTATAAGTTGATTTGGTAGTTTTTCCTTTTGCCAACTGTGATTGGTTGCTGGTATGTTAGGGTAAAGCTAAAGTGCACCAAGGTGGGTTACAATAATGAGATCTTAACTGAATGTCACTCAGAGAAAGTGCCTTACTTCCAGCTCCAACCAAATGAAGTCAATTTGGTCGCCATTTTGTTTTACGAAACGGAGGCCGCCATGTTGTAGCCAGACGATGCTAGTCAGCAATGATTGGTTAGTCGGTCTGAGTCAACATTTTCATGGCTTGTTGGAAGTCAACATCCCCGCAACTTGAAAGCGGGCAATAAGAAATCTGTCAATCAAAAGCTACATACTTTTATTGAGGCATCTGATTGGTCAGTTTATAACTTGAATCATTTTGAACTTCATAATATATAAAAAAAATACATAGGATTAGGAAGAACAGAATGTCAGAGAGGATATTCAAGCAGAATGACTGTAATGACTGCATCAGAATGGAGCAGAGCAGGGAGCTTGTGGCTTGCCGTAGTAATTTGTTTGTTACGCTTACAACATTTTTCCAAACGCTTTTTTGGGTCGGTTCCCAATTCAGAAAAATTACAATAAATATATAAATACTCAGAAGTGCAATATTAAGCTTAATTTTCTTAAAATATGTCCTAAATAATGAGATAAATGTAACAAGAACAGACTAAAAACAAAAGAAAAAAGCCTTTTCACTGAAGGTGCCGATCCCATAAGTTAACCTGATTGACTGTATGTGTCAACATCCATGTCCGCGTGGTAAAATCCTAAAACTGTTATGCACAATTTGTGTTTTTCTTTTTTTACTTTTTCACCTTTTTGAGGTTTAAACTGTCCGATTTAAGTTGTCAGAAAGATGAAAGCTTGATTTCATGTCCATCTCTACAAGGGCAAGACATTTTTCCTTTAAGTTACCCTGTGCACCACAGTATTAGCTTGTACTGTAGAACAGAATTAAACAGCTAAGAGATTTTATAAGACAGTAAAGAGCTGTTAAATGGGAAAATGAAACATTTTTCCAATAGTAGAATCTGTGTCCTAAAGCTGTTATTAAAATAAATAAGATCATCCAGTTGTAGGCTCTGTCCAAAAGTCTAGATCTAGAGAATAGTACATTGGTGCTGATGTTTTATTGGTCCTCATTATCCTTTCTTTTTTATTGCAGTTATTTTTATCTAATTTAGATGCATTTCTATGCATTTTCTGATGAGAAAGACTAATGGAAGAGGAATTACAGTAGGACATAGCACAAGAGGATCTGTCCTCAACAAATGTTGGATCTCTGTAAAACGTATCACTGCCATCTGGTGGTAAAAAAAACAACAACACATTTTTAACTAGTCAGTTGAAACATTTTTTAACATCCAGACAAAAGTTTAGGCAACAATGTTTGTGTTTCAATGTCTGAAAATGTTTGTAGGAAGTAACAAAAATGCAAAGAAAACATATGTAATTCTTATCACTGGCTGTTAAAATGAATCATTGTGTCCATGATCAATGTGCCAGTGAGTACATGAAATAAGAGAAAATATAAATAATTGTCTCGGGAAATATGCAGTTCATTTAAAAGAGTTGGTGGTAATAAAGTCGATTTTGTTATTTAAAAGTAAACATTTCTTTGTAAACCAAGTAAACAATGACAGAAACCTTTTTAATGCTTACAAATAAAACACATTTAGTGAGGTATCAGTGACACAAGATTCACGTGAATATGTCACAGAGCACACTGCTAAATATTCAAGTATCCCTGCTCTTTTCTTTAGCTTTACATTATTATTATGCGTTACGTTTTTTTTTTTTTTTTTTAAATAATAAACTCTTTGGGAATATTTGACATTTCCGTTTGTGGTTCTTCCCTTTATTCTCACCTGGTTGATTGACCGTGACAGTATTAACATGTAAATCAGAATTATTTTACAATAAAACTTCTCTGTACTGAATACATTCACAACTGCTCTTTACTGTCTTGCACTCTGTGAATATTAATATAATTAAAAAAAAATAAGAAAATGGCTGATTTCTTTAGATTTTTTCTTTTTAACAAAATTCATGTCAATTTTGCCCAAATGTTTATATAATTTTTCCTTTAAATACTTTTCATTTTTCTTTTTTCTCATTTTCAAAACACAAAGTATAGCTGCCAATACTTACATGAGTATTTAATAACAAACTTATGAATGACAACAAGTATTTTAATGTTGGCTTATGTGATAATGCCAAGATATGATTTTGGTTTGTGATCCACAGTAAGTTTTTACTGAAAATTAGAACCAGAACATCATAAAATGAAATTGTGAGTCATGCTAACTTTGCAAAAGTGTAACAAAAGCCGCACACTTGATGACATTTATCTATATTCCAAGGGGTGAAACAATTCCCAACTAATCAAATAGATAATTTCATCTCCATATTTATCAATTATGTTAGCCTAATGCACCAATCACAGTATGAAGAATATGAATAAAAAAATTTAATGTTTTAGAAAAAAATGTAGTGTTTGATAAATGTAGCTTAAAGTATGTTTTGCAGGGATGAAAATAAAGGTGGGGGGGGGGCTGTACCTATCAGATCCGATCCGATTCCGAGTCTTTAGATTTTGATATCGAGTCCAGATACAATATTTTTAAAAACATTTAAAGAAAGATAGAAAGAAATATGTTATTAATTATTCCAAGTTGGTCCCTAATTTTGTAATACTTCTATAGAGGAGTGATGTGAAGTAGCTTGAACAGTTACGTTAAAATACTGCATCTATCAACTAGAATTTTATTGAAGTATTAACTAGTAAAAATAGATGATAATTAGAAGGTTCAGTATGGAAAAATTTTTAATTTCTTAATGAGCTTAATCATTCGTTTTTGTTTTTTGCTTCTGCTTTACATTAGTAATCTCTATGGCTCGGTTGATAAAATCAATTAATCAATTTTATTCAATTTAAGCTTAACAGGTCAATAATTGATTCCTAACAGATCGATTTAGGACAAAAAACTAAAGTCCTCTAGCTCGATGCTAATGTTTAATGGAATTTTCCATAGGACGGTTAATGCTAACACTTGGTTGACCTAAACATACATTGCTGACTTAATGAAAATCTTTATAGACTCACAGGCATGAATTTTCCAAACTCTTTTAAGGAAAACCCTTTGTTGTCTAAAACGCAGTTTTTTACTCATACTTTCTTCCTCTGGAATAAGGTGTAATGCTATAGCGGGATCGCCACCTAGTGGCTAAACTGAAACACCTCCAGGAGAAGCAGAACAATGTTTACAATGTTGATGATCATTTTTGTTAGAACTTCTCCTTTCCTACAAACCATGTAACACTGTATATTAACAATCTCATTATTTCACTAATACATTTAGAAAACTGTGGGCTAAGGAATATTATCTCAAGTTAACTGAAGTAACAATTCAGCTTATCTCCATAATCTACTTAAAAGTCCTTTTTTGATTGCAGTGAATTCCATCCATGTACAGAATCCACTGAATCCCTATTGGAGTAACAGGACAGCTGGAGTCTACCACCCAGCTGGGGAACGATTTCAATGCTCACACTTTATATAAGCTATCCCTTAATACAAGAATAACATCAAAACATGACAGAAAACGCTGCTCAAAATTCAACTGTATCAAAGTCGTGTGTGACGCAGGAAGTTGCAGACACTGCCGTCCCTTCTCTTATCTTAAGTTACAGATGCAGGTTACACCCTGCTTCACACGAGATACAACACACGGAGGAGCAGTCAATTCTACAAGACGACTGACAAAAGTCTGCATGTTTGGGGGATCCTTCTTGGTTCAGTTGTTGGTAAGAATTTTTGAAATTTACTTGTAAACAAGCAAACAATTTAACAAGTTGAGATGATGACTGAACATTTACTGAGTCTTATCTGTTTTAATGACACTCGTGTGTTTTTCTTACAGGGAGTAAGAATGCCAAGTATGAGGATCATCGTTCTTTTTGTGTCTTTACATCTGGGATTTTCACAGGATGAAAAAATTGATCCAATTCCAGATTACCAGTTTGTTTTTGGTAAATCTACAACAGAAATCCCGCGGACTCTAAGACCTGGAGTGACGGAGGTGTTTTTTGTGGACAGCCAGATAAAAACCATCCCCAAGTCTTCTTTTGTTGAAAACCCCCAGCTTGAGAAGGTAGAGTTCATGAACACTAACACCACATCCGTGGAGCTGGGAGCTTTTGAAGGTCTGGTGAACCTCATAAGTATTGAGATCTCCAACAATCCCTTAAGTTCACTTCCAGTGGGTGTTTTTGCTGATGTCAGCAATCTAGAGACCCTAATTCTAAAGTTCAACAAGCTCCGTGGACTCCACAATGGTTTGTTTGATGGTCTTAAGAAACTTAAAGACCTCCAGCTTCACGAAAACGAGATTGGAGTCATTGAGGACCAGGCGTTTCAGGGTCTTGACAACCTGGAGAAGCTCAGTTTGGCTAAGAACAACCTTACATCTGTGTCGACCTACTGGTTTTCCGACCTGAAGAAACTGAAGGTTCTACGAGTTTACGATAATCAGCTGACCACCATTCCGGAAGATCTTTTGAAGAACTTCCCCAATTTGGAAGAAGTTGGGTTACAAGGAAATCAGATTACTTCACTGCCTCCAAAACTATTTCCATACAAACAAAAGCTAACTAAACTGTTTCTGGACAGTAATCTTCTGACTAGTTTACCTGAAGGATATTTTTTGGACTTCCCGAAGCTTAAAGTTTTGACCCTGAATAAGAACAAACTAATCAGTCTGCCGTCAGTTCTTTTTGGAGAAATGCCTAAACTGACAGAGTTAAGCCTCCAACTCAACAATCTCAGCACCCTTCCTACAGGAATATTCAGCCCTTTGAAGAAAATAAAAAAACTAGATCTCTCTAAGAACCGTTTTACCACCTTGTCTGCTGATTACTTCCACGGCCCAGAGAAGCTTGTCGACTTGAATCTGCAGCACAACCAAATAAAAAGCTTAGACGCACACTTGTTTGAAGACCTAAAATCACTGACGGCCCTCAAACTGTCCAACAACAACCTCCAAACCCTTCCAGGAAATATTTTTGAACCGCTAGTAAAACTCAGCAAGCTTGACCTGAGTAACAACCCCTGGCGCTGCGACTGTAACCTGAGAGATCTTCACGAGTGGATCAGAAAGAACTCTGGGAAGCTCAAGCCTGCGGTGGTGTGCGAATATCCAGAACTTCTGAAAGGACAGGAAATCAAATCACTGGAGGAAGATCAACTTATTTGCCCAACCTTTCCACCCACAACTCAACTTATCAGAACCACACCACCGACAACCACAATGAGCACAGCAGTGACCACAACACAGGTCATTCCAACAACCACCGTTACAACACCCACTACAACCAGTGTGACTACAACAGCACCCACTACAACAATTGAACCCACTACTACTGTGACTACAACAACACCACCAACTACTACTGTGGCTACAACAGCGCCCACTACAACAACACCACCCACAACTACTGTGGCTACAACAGCACCCACTACAACAACACCACCCACAACTACTGTGGCTACAACAGCACCCACTACAACAACTCCACCCACAACTACTGTGGCTACAACAGCACCCACTACAACTGCGGCAACCACAGCAATTACAACTACAACAATACCCACAACCGCTGAACCCATAATTATTTTAAAAACTACATCCAGAGTTGTAACAACTCAAACTACCACGACAACCATGGCAACAACTGCACCTGCAACAACTGTTCCCATGACAACTCCCACATCAACAACAATTCCCTTAACAACCACAACCCAACCAACAACCATTGAAACAACGCAACCTCCTGCACCAACTCCTCCCATGAGCTTCACCTGTCCTTTTGAAGTGAATCCGGCAGAGCCAAGACCTTCTTACTTCCTGCACCCGTCCAGCATAAAGATTCAGGACTGCAAATCTCACATGATGATCTACACGGCACTGGTGGTAGTAGAGCTGACCTGCATGTTGGTTCTGGCTAAACTGGTTCTATCCATTTACCGCCTGTTGCAGCAGAGGGAGAGGATGAACCACCGGATCAATCTGACTCACTTCTCCTACAGGAGAGAGGTCATCTTAAGGCCTTTGCAAGAGACCGAAACTCAAGGACTTTGAGCAACACAACATTTGAGGAAACGCTTCTATTGATCTGTATGAACGCATGGTATTATATACCAAAACATAATTCAATCATGTGCACCTGATTATTAAAGACTAGATACATAACTACTAGTTTTTATAACGTGATTTAATATTTGTCTATCAGCCAACAAAGCATTCAAATGTTTTAAATAAGAAATAAATGTATACAAATGTACAAAATGTGTCATTTATTAGTGAGTTGTATTTTCAGACAATCTATTTTTATGAGTAATTAAGAATAGAATTTAAAGTCTCACTCATATCATATTTTGATCTATTCTAAAAGTGTTCCCAGTGGTCTTTTAATTATGATTATGCAGCAGTTTATGTCATTTTCTTGGGCGAAGTTTGTGTATCTTCACAGGAGTTCATCAGAACTTTGCCTCTGAGTTGTGGGCGGGGCTATTGGACAGGAAATAGGCATCTGCTGATATTCCATCGTCCCTTTGTTTACACTCTCCCTCTAGTTTTCGGAGGTATCCAGCTGTACCGTTTGAGCCAGAATACGGCTCAGACGAGGAAAATGAAGACGTTTATGGATCTACTTGTTTGCAAGTGGATGCATCAGAATAGTGAGTGGGAATGAGATTTCACGTGCCGCGTCACAAAAGAGAGCTTTTTCAAAGGGCAAGTTTTCATCTGCCCCCGTTTCATTCTAATATAAATAAAGAAATACACAGATTAAAACAAGTTTTTAGTCTTAAAGTATTTCTTATACATCATCCACCACCAGAAAAATGCAACAAGAACATGTTAAAATTCATTTTCACTGGTCTTTAAGAATATTTGTGCAAAGGATTATGAGGCTGAGATTTTAATTTGAAAAGGTTATCTTCTTGAAAAATAGAAGTTAAGTACATCAATTAAGTCATTAGATACTAAAACAGCTAAAAGAACAGAAGGTCAAACTCATTAACCTCTTTCATTTGAACATGCATGCAGGTATTTCCATCTGAGCAATAAGTTAGACTTATTTTGTGTTGTTTTCTCCTTCAATTTTTTTAAAATTTTAAATCGTGACCTTTGGAGTTATGATGTATGCATGCTTATATATATGTAGTATATGTACCAAATTAGTTTCATGAATAAAAATGTCTGGTTCAAATTAAACCATGCCAATTGTCTGTAGCTGTAATTGAGGCCAAAATCCACAAGCATTAAATTATTTTCAACACCAGAGGGCACTTTTGTACAAAATAACCAAGAGTTTTGGGAGCAACTACTATACCTTTAAACATTTTAAAGATTTTTTTTTCTTACATACTCCGAATAAGGTTTTAGCTTAAATGCAGGGGCAGGTTAAAGAGGGACAAGAAACTTTTCTTTATGCTCATAAGTTACTTCAAACAAAAGTTGTCAATATTTGCAATTCTCTTTGAGGTTTTCGAAGTTTAGAGGGAAACTTTTAACAAAGTTCTGGTAGAATGATAAAATTAGTAACCAATGAGACTGAATGAGGATGGCTCAACTTTTCTAAAGCTTTAGGGAAATAATGACATGGAGACACAGCTTTAAACCGACTGTACAAATATTTGACTGTGATGAGATACAAGATACCAAGAAAAAAGATAAAACTTAATTGTTCAAGTGTATAGCAATTAAACATAGAATATGTTAATGGAGAAACACAACAAGAAAAATATAAATACGATGCAAAAACATGTATTCCTCCAAATACTGAATTTCCTTTTTTTAAATGCACACATTTTAGGTACAGAAATTTAAATGAGTACTTGTTATTAGCCTGTTTCTGTGAATACATATGAATGAACTTTGAATTCTAGGTTATTTTTCTCCTTATTTTTCTTCACAAAATAAATAAATAAACAAGTGTTATAGCATAAAGTAAAAGTAAAAATGTCTTTAGATTTCAGTTTACATCAGGAGTTACAGAAGTCTGAATTTGTTTTTAGAAAGATTGCTTTTTAGATTTAAAAACAATATTTTAAAAAAATAACAGACAAAATGATATCACTTTTTTTTTGTCTTTAATCTACCAATTTTTTCCTATTCTTAGTAAAATTGTAAAATTTCTTTATTTTTGGCGTTAGCTTTATGTTTCTATACTATCACGGGCAGGGCCGTGCAGAGACATTTGGAGGGGCAGGTGCTCAAAGTTAAAAAAAGGGCACATGGAACAAAAATTTGAAGCACCGCACAACACACCTTATAATATATGGTGCGGATTCATGATCTGCCTTTAATTATTATTCATTAGTAAAAATAATTTTAAAAAATTATATGAAATAATGTGTCTTTGCATTTGTACATATTAATTTCTATATAGCCCATATTTACAAAACACAGATTGCTAGCTTCAAGGAGACAAACTACGATTCAAAATTAACCAACACTGTAACCAAATAACACTAGATTACTAATCTAAAAATTGACTTTAAAATATCGGATGAAGGGACATTACAACAGTAACCAGAGCGAACGTTAACTGCTCCTAAATCAACCAAATCATCCAAATTTTTAGAGGGCCTATAT
>NC_050515.1:8105113-8117759 GCF_002922805.2 Oryzias melastigma
CCCCTTTAACACCAACTGTCTCCATGGTGAAGCCATTAAAGGGGCTATATCATGATTTTCTTCAGCCTTTCAGATTAACTATATCCATATGTATGATCATATGTTACGTTCGGAATACTTAAAAACAAATATTTATGAAATATGAGTAATTTTTGTGGACCGTTTTAATACACAAGAGTAAAAAAAAACACGACCTCTGAGGCCCCGCCTTTCTATCCTCTTTACCAAAATTCTCACAAAAGTAAAAAAATGCTTAATGTAGTACTCTGGGAATGTAAGAAGATGTTTCTTTATAAAACTACTTTCTATTCTTCACACTTTTAAGTCCCAGCATTTACATATGTTCACACTTTCCCAACAACTCAAACTAATTTGCTTTATAACATGATTTATAGATTAAAACAAGAAACAACAACTCTTTATTTCACATTCACTGATATTTGTCTTTATGTCTTGTTTTTTTTTTTTTTTTTTTTTTGGAAAAAAATAAACATTTATAGGGAAAATAAATACCTTTTACAGTAACTTGTACATTCACCTGCTCTGAGAAAATAATCCTCATATATCAGTTAAATCAACTGTAAAGATTTTATCGACTTAAACAGTTTAATGAGGCTGTGCCTCTTTGGGTTTTATTTTTCTAAATTTAAGTTATCCTAAAAAAAGGCAGGTGTGTATTTGTTCTCAAGTGATCTGCATAATTCTTAAAGTTGGTCATAAAATCCACTGTGTTTAATTCAGCTCAATTGAGGTTCTTATTTTAAAATTTCAGAAATGAGAAGAATAAGGCTGCTCTCTACTAATGAGCCTGAAATGGAGCTTGGAGGGTAATTAAGCGTGAAAAGGGCAATGTGCTGAGAAAAATAGAAGCCATAAAATAAAGCAGAAGCCATTACACCCAAATGATGATATTCAAGCTGGAAAACAGGTTGCAATAAGCCTCAACGTTTTTACTGTGAGCAGCTGGTTAAAATGTATTAGAGGAGTCAGTGTGAAACATACGTTTTTGAGAAATGTTGGAGTGTCTTTAGCAAAATAAAGAAAAGACTTAAAGGAGTTTGTTTAATAGAAATATAAAAGTGGAATAGTTATTTTTGATCTCCAAAAGTGAACTCAAAATCGTTTTTATTATTATTATTTTAATTTGGATGACTAGGTGTTGTTTCCAATTAACAATTATTAAATTATTCATCGACTTGTCTGAAGTGTCTTGAACTGTGGCCTTGACTTTGTGACACGTGATATAGCCAAAGGTGGGGAGAGTGTTCGAACATTTTAAGCAAAAATATTGTTAATTTACCTAAATAGTACTCAAGTTCAAGTAGAGGTTTATGGAGTCTGGAAAGAGCCAAATTGAAATAAATATATACACCATTAAATAAATAAATAAATGTCATTAATTATCTAAAAATGGCAATAAATAAATAAATGTTGAAATCAATAAATAAATGTTGAAATAAATGTGGCATTAAAATATTAAAATAGAACATTTAAATATTTAATGACATATTTATTTATTGTCCTTCGTAGGTGAAAAGACCCAAATTGAAATAAATGTGTCATTAATTATTTAAAAGTGGCAATAAATAAATAAATTTCGAAATTAATCAATAAATGTTGAAATAAATGTGACATTAAAATATTAAAATGGAACATTTAAATATTTAATGACACATTTATTTATTATCCTTCGTAGGTTAAAAGACCCAAATTGAAATAAATAAATGTAAATGTTCCATTTTAATATTTTAATGCCACATTTATTTCAACATTTATTTATTGATTTCAACATGTATTTATTTATTGCCACTTTTAGACAATTAATGACACATTTATTTATTTATTTAATGGTCTATATATTTATTTCAAGCTGGCTCCTTCCAGACTCCATAGAGGCTAGGCCTCCAAATAATTACTTGTGTACAAGTAAAAAAGTACTTGTCTCCCCTGGCTGAGAATCCCCATCATCCTATGTTGCCATTGTCAATAGCAGAGTTTTTGTGTACTGTCACGTGACTGTCTAGCTTCGTATGATTGGTTACAAGGAGCCAATGGACGTTACGGAGCCTAAGGGGGAAGTTTCTCCGCCACAGGATCATTTTAGATTATTTTGATTTATTCCAGTCAAAAGTAACGCCAAAGAGCAGCAAGAGGCCTGATGTACTTAAGTAAAAGTCGTGTTTTTCTCTCGCAGTTGTACTCAAAAGTAAAAAGTAAGTGGTATTATGACAACTTTCACAAGTACCAAAAAAGTTACTTAAGTAAATGTAACTGAGTAAATGTAGTGAGTTACTACCCACCTCTGGATATAGCATTATTCGGGTCAAAGCCGAGTCAGAATCGGTTGATTTATGTTGATCATACAAACAATCAAAAAGGTCAAAGAGCATTTCCCGTGTTAAAAACCAATTAGACAACCAACAAAACTACTGAAAATGTGCCAACTTTTCTTGCTTCCATCTATTCATTGTTTAATAACTCATGTTAATCTTACCTGTGATTTTCACCCTTTTTATAGAGTGTTTACAAGCACAAAAGGTGTCTAACACAGAATGTGCTGTGGGGCAGCCCTGACCTCTGGCTCTGGCAAGCACACTCCATCCTGCAGTGCCAGCTGAGCTCAATCCCTCTGACTACACTCCCCACTCGTCCCCCCTCTTGGCAGGCTGCAGCACCATGGGCCTGTCACCATGACACCTTCTCATGTGCAGCTAAAAATGGAATCTACTGGGAACGGCTGCATGGTGGCCACATGGACACGGAGTGCACTAAATGGTTTTGATAGCAGCTGTTTCCATGACATAGGAAACACTTAAGCCTCTCTTCTAATTAATGGATGAATATTTTGAGGGGAGAGATGCAAAATGTGGCGGACCCGTTTTGTTCACGACTGACCTCTCCTCTGCAGCAGCTTTTCACATTCAAAATTTATGGAAAAATTCTGTTTGCACAAAAATATAGAAAGTCTTGTGCATCATTTTTTACTTTTAAAAGAAAAAGAGAAACATATTTGTAACATATTTTAAGATATATGGCTTAAAGTATGGAGCTATGTTTCTTTCAAAAGTTTGAAGTTGTAATAAGATTTCCAAAAATGAAAATATACTTTGCATTTGCAATAAAATTTGCAGACCTATAAAAAAACAAACATGTGAAGGCCAGAATTATTTTGTGCTTTTGCAATACTCATTTGTCCTTGTGGTAAAAAGATTTGGGGCTGTAGAAGCTTTAAAAGTGTAATAATATTTAGAGCATTTCAAAAAACATTTTCTAACTTCAGAAATATTTTTCAGGTCATCAAAACAGCACGTGTGTACACGCCGTTACAAACACGAGCTACAATCTTATGCTTTCCTGTGTCATCAGCCATTCAGATTTTTATTTTTTTTTATTATTTACAATTGAATTATTTTTTAAATTGTCATTTACAGTTAAATAAATTATATTGCGTAATGTTTTATAGTTAGAAATGATTAAAGTCCAACTTATAAAATTAAATCAACAATCAAACAATCGAAACAAAACCATAGTTAAGTTATTTATAAGTGTTATTGCAAAATATACTAATCTAAAAGGTACAAATGCTCACGAAATGAACCATATACACATACACCTGTACAGCGGGTCGACCCATACAGGTGCTGTGTTTTTTTTTTTTGGGTTGTCCAGGCCCGTGGAGGGTTGTAAAGAGGAGCGGTCCATCCTAAAAGGAGTGCAATTGTAGTTTTCTTGAGGCTCTTGCAGCATCTAAAGCAGGATTCTCAAACTTAAGTTACCTTGAAGCCTCTGAAGGCGGAGTCTGGCTGAGGCTGGATGGTACGGGGCTCCATATGTGCCAAAAATATGTTTTTGCATCAACTGTAAACTATATCTTTGATCCTTTGTCTGTGTCTACTGAGCAAGTTTATTGAACATTTGTTCATGTCTATGTGCGACTAACCCAGAGGGCGGCAACCTTTAACAGTAAAAGAGCCATTTGGGCTCATTTTCTACTGATCAAAACCTAAAAGGAGTCATATCTTTACCTTTTACCATTAGTAGAGGCCAAATTAGCAAAAAATCTAGCTCATTACTTAATTACCGACTGAACTCCAAATTAGCCTAAAATTCCTCAGTAAATTAAATCAGCCAAAAATGTTAGCATGTTGCTAAAAGAAAAGCTAATCTCCAAATTAGCCTAAAAACCCAAGTAGAAAACAAATCAGCCCAAATGTTAGCATAGATTGCTAAAATATAAGCTAAACTCCAAATTAGCATAAAAAAGCAATTCGAGGCCAAATTAGCCTTTAAAAAGCTAGCTTGTTGCTCAATTACTAGCTGAGCTCCAAAATAGCCTAAAATTCCTCAGTAAACTAAATGAGTCAAAAATGTTAGCATGTTGCTAAAATAGAAGCTAAATTCTAAATTATCCCCAAAAAACTTCAGTAGATAAAAAAATTTGTAATTTTCTTCCATTAGACTAAAAAAAATAAAAAATAAATAAAAAGATTATTATGACTGTTAAAAAAATGCCAGTGAGATTCTATAGAGACTGGTGTATTATTAATACAGACTACAGAGTTTCTCTTTGTTTACATTTTTTGTTACACGTATGGGTTGTGATTTTTGTCAACTTGGCCCACAAAAAGGTTGATAAGCACAACAGGCTCATTGTTCGGCCTACCATCTTGATATTTTTTGTCACTCCATTAAGATTTACCCATTTCTTACCTGCAAACAGCCTATATCCACCTGCAAGGGCAGATGTGACAAAGACTTTAGGTTTAGTGACTTTTAGGCAGTTCCCTCTAAGTAACAAACGTGTTTATCAATTCCTAAATCAGATTTATTCCCTTAATTAAAAAAATATATATATATACTCAAGTTTACTTTACTTTGGATAATAATAAAGACAAAAAAGCGTGACAATGTCAGGTTTTCTGCAAAGCAAAGAAGGATGATCGTGCTAGGCCAGTATTGTAAAAGGGCTCCTGTAGCTCCTGGGCGACATAAAAAAATTCAGTTACAGCCCTTGATTGACATTCTCAATAAAGACATACTGAGCAAAGAAAGCTGCTGTAGCCCCCAGGCTGGTTCAGAAAGACAGGCAGCTTCAGAACGCATCCAGCATGACAATTTATCAACTCAATAAGAAAAAAAAATCCTTATAGTTGTTGTATTTTCAAATTTCATCACTTGTTTTGACTGCAGTATAATTGAGTTGGCCTTCAATTAGACGTCCACATTCAGAGTTGTTTGAAAAACGCTTCAAAAAAAGAGAAAAATGTGCAAATATCTGAAAAACTGTGAAAATAAGTCTCACATTTCTCTTTAAATAGCCATGTGAACAATCCAGCTGTCAAAACAAGAGGGGATAATGGCTTCAAATAATGACCTGTCAGAAATGGTTTGAAGATTTGACAGAAATAGCTCTACTTAAAAAAGAACCAAATTCTCTCCTGAGTCTAAATTTAGACTTGCTCTTGCAGTCCCACGCTCCACTACTCTACTCCATGTGACTAAACACTGTTTAAAACGTTCTTTAACTGGAGACATACTTAAAATGTACATCCAAGTAGTTCTCAAAGTCAAAGTTTTTTGTTTTTTTAATGAATCAGAGAGTTTTTTTCTGTTTTTTCGGCCTTTTATGCTAATATTGTTCCCAAACCCTCCAGAGATAATGGTGTCATTGACTTAATGAGATATTTCACCTCCACTAAAGGCATGGAGATAGAGAGGCATTAGCTCAGAGTACGAGGCACGGGGGAACACTTGTGTCATTCAGATTCAACTTTATGAGCAAAGTATTTAGCTCCAAATTGGCAATCTGCAATCAGAGCAATATCAGCATTTCCCCCCCAAACAGGTACAATAGAGTCATTAGGAAAATCGCACATATTATTCAATATCTGATAACAATAAGTGCCATATTCAATTTCTTCTTCATATACTAGTTTGCAGTTTTGCAGTAATTTAAATTTCCCCAAGAGGCAGTAAATACTTTAGTGCAATAAGAGAGAGTCATATTGTTTCAGAATATACTCGATTAAAGAGCAGATGAACATATATTTTATGATGTTACTCTCTGAATTTAAAAGGTTAAGATGATATGATAACTTATATTAACTTATTATTTAATGTCAAAGCACTGCAAAGCCTTCAAAAAAAAAATAAAAGCTAAAAAAGTATAATTTTGACTGTGATAAATTTTAATAATAGACAAAAGCTGTCAAATACTGATAGAACGTTTTATTCTCATGTTATCATTACACTCACAAGAAATTATTAAGTTTTACCATAAACTTAGAACCTGATAGTTATGATAAGCAATTTTAGGTTTTCTTTAAAAAAATGTCATTCTTTTATCTCAAAAGTTTCTTAACTGCAGAATAAATCATCAAGGATGTCAGGAAAAATATAAAAAATAAGTATTATCTTGTTTTATGTTTCGTGTTGTTTGTGTATTTAAATGAGATCAATGGAAATTTAAAATTAATCATTCATTTCACAAATCATTTGTTAATGCCTTAGTAACAATTGTTGAAATAGGTGAATACGGGTCATCTGCATGACAAAACCTGACAAATCTGCTCGCATTAAATCTTAGTATTGTAGACCAAAGAGCGCAGTTTAAAGACCCACTCCAATGAAAATAATCTTTTTTGTGTTTTTGACATGTTATTGTAGATTTTTTTTCATGGTAGAGGACCTATATATAGGACCTAAAGGACCTAAATTGCATTTCCGAGTATTTTTAATTCAAATCGGATTGGATTAGAAAACTGGATGCTAGAAAATGCTCAGATTAATGATGCAGTTACTGAAATAGTCGTACCAAAGTCTCCTCCCCCTCTGTGCAATCAGGTGTGCGAGACATGATGAGCATTATTATTCTTATTAACTTTTTTGAGAAAAGGACAATGCATATTAATGAACATAAATAATATATAAATATGATAGATTATAGCCACAGGCTAATTATCATCCGGAGTCCTTTGGCAGGATAATGTGAAAATCATCACTTGTGCTGTAGCAAATTGTGATTCTTGCTCAAAACTGTACGACAGGATTGATCCAATATTGCTAGTTGATTGAGAGGACATACTACCAATACTTATGCATCAAAAAATGAATTTCATGAATTTTCTCAGTGTCTATGCCTCAAAAAAAAAAAAAGCAAATTTGCATAATTTATTAGCTAAAACTGAATTCTTCCCCTACCCCTACATCTTCTCCCTTCCCCTTCAATTGTAGGGGGGATTTGGAGGGGTAGGGTTGTCTGAAGTAGTTTTTTAAGAGCTAACCCTCGCCGCAAGGGGCATGGTATCCCTCTGCCGCAAGGGTGTTCCGCGTCATGCTGTGGAGGAGTAGCGCTTTTCTTCACGTGAGTGTGCTCTGATGCAAAGAAGCTTACGTTTAAATTTAGGTAATGAATTTTTGTTTTTGAAGTTATAAAACGGAGGTGGTTATGTATTTCCCAACATTAAATGTTCAATGCTAAGTATCTGACCGGCGACTATTGATGATGTCATCGAGTGGGAGTAACGTCTGAATTTGAAGACACAATTTTCCATAACTTTCCATTTGGAGGGCTAAAGATAGGGGTAGGGATACACCATAATGGTAGGGGAAGAATTGGGAATCGGCCATTGAGTTTCTAAAAGAGCATTATTTTCTGCACAAATTTTATAATAACCTTGTTAAAATAAACCATCATTTTATTTGTTCTAGTTTCTAGTCTTATTTAACCCCCATGACACCCAATGCAGATATGTATCAAGTCACTTTTGCTGCAAAGTCCCTTAATTTAGCATAAAAGCAAAAAATCAAGTAAATTTATTTTTTCAGCTAAAAAATAAATTTACCTGTCAAGGGGTTTAGTCAATTCCAGAAAAAAACAGATTTGCATCATCAGCAAAAAAATAAGTTTTAAATGCTTTTAATATATTACATAAATTATTGATGTAAAAAAAAAATAGCATTCATTTTGTTGCTCCCTAAAGAACTCAGTAGGCATCAGAAGAAATATTTAATTGAGCAACTTTTTCTAACTTTTATTGTGGATTCCCCACTGACTGACAATAACTTTAACAATTTCAGTTTATCAACTGTGAGCTAATCCCCATTATTACTCGATCTTAGAGATTTCCCTGTTACAGTATATTGTTCATGTAGTTTTATGTAATCATAAGCAATGCAGCAACTCTGAGTGTCTGATTGGCAGCCTGCAGCTCATTGTGCTTCTTAATCAGTGACACAGCAGTGGATTCATGACCCAGAATGCAATTTTAAGCAGCACTATTCTTTGCTTAATATCACGTTTCCCATGATGATCCTAATTTATGTGTTTAAATCTATGCACTCCTAATTGTGCCATCATATTAAGTTGCTCATGAACACCTTAACTCAATCATATTTTTTTAATTATTTAAACAGGGTTTAATGCGCCAACATAAAATCATTAAAGTAAACAAACCATATTATCCTAAACAATAAATAATTATATATCATTTTTTTAATTCTTTTTTACAACAATGTACCGTCACTAATAGCATAATTTAATTGTATTTTCATACGGTTGCATTTTTTTATTGTATCTGCATTTATTACATTTTTAAACATTAAATTAATTAGCTGAAGCAGTCAAAAGTTTAGGCACAGAATAAAGGTCTAAACTTTTAAATTGGTGATTATGTGGCAGAATGGAAAAATGGAAGCCACAGAAGTCTGTGTTCCACCCACATTTTCAACTAGTGCTGTAAGAAGAGGAGAAATTGTTGAAATGTAATTTATTAAAACACCTCCTGGTAATGCTATGAGCCATCAAGCTTCATGTGGATAAAGCTGTCACCCAAAGTACTTATTAATCAAAAATATTGCAGCTCCTTTGTTGATTTTTCAAAAGACTCCCTGCTCATGTAGATGTGTTGTTGCAGGGAAGTGACAGGAAATCAGAGTGGATAGAAAATCCCAGTGGGAAAAGTTAAAGTGCTGGTAATCTGGTAAAGAATTACTGTTTCAAGCAATTTAGGTTGCAATATAGTTTGTTTCCTAATGCATTGTGGCGCAGTGGTTAGCGCAGGGGTCAGTAACCTGCAGCTCCAGAGCCACATGTCACTCTTTTATCTCTCCATGGTGGCTCTCTGGCTGAAGAAAAATAAAATAATTGTGATTTAAAAAAAAATTAGAGTTCTATTTTAGCAACATGCTAACGTTTTATTTTGCTAGTTTGTTGTCTACTGGGGTTTTAGGCTAATTTAGAATTTAGCTTCTATTTTAACAGCAGGCTAATGTTTTTTTCTAGTTTTTTGTCTAATGGGGTTTTAGGCTAATTTAGAGCTTAGCTAATATTTGAGCAACAGGCTAACACTTTTCACTAATTAGTTTACCAAGGAATTTTATGATAATTTGGCGTTTAGCTAATATTTTAGCAAAAATGCTGATGTTTTCAGCTAATTTGTTATCTACTGAAGTTTTTTGGGGGAATTTAGCTTCTATTTTAGCAACATGCTAACATTTATGACTAATTTAGCTTACTGAGGAATTTTAGGCTATTTTGGAGCTCAGCTAGTAATGGCAGCAAGCTAGCTTGTTTAAGGCTAATTTGGCCTCGAATTGTTTTTTTATGCTAATTTGGAGTTTAGCTAATATTTTAGCAATATATGCTAACATTTTGGCTACCGTATTTTCTGGACATAAGCCGCACCTGTATATTAGCCACATCTGCTCATAAAAAAAATAAAAAAGAAGAAATACAAGCCGCATGTTGAAAAATTTGATATTTACTGCATGTAGAGAACAATTTTATATTGTGAATGTACATGTATGCACCTGCCGTCTCCAGCGTCTCACCATAGATTCATTGATGCTAAGCTCGTGTAGACCAGTGCGGTTTCCTTCCTAGATAGCAAGCTCCATGGCCTTCTACTTAAAATGGGCCCCACACAAACTTCTTTGCGGGATTTCCATGATGAAGAAGCGAGGATTTGAAAATAATTACCAGTTAGTAATTTGTCATGAGTGTTCTATCTGCTAAAGAAAAAGTGTTGGCTATTCTGATTTACATACATTTTTTTGTCTCTTGTTTTTTATTCTTTTTCTGGTTAGAGCTCCCCTAGCAGTGGAAGAAAAATCCACACAATAGCCGCACCTTTGTATAAGCCGCATGGTTCAAAACCTAGGAAAAAAGTAGCGGCTTATAGTCCAGAAAATACGGTAATTTGTTTTCTACTTCGGTTTTTAGGCTAATTTAGAGATTAGCTTTCCTTTTAGCAACATGCTAACATTTTTGGCTGATTTAATTTACTAAGAAATTTTAGGCTAATTTGGAGTTCAGCTGGTAATTAAGTAATGAGCTAGATTTTTCTCTAATTTGGCCTCTACTAAAAAGGTAAAGATACGACTCCTTTTAGGTTTTGATCAGTAGAAAATGAGCCCAAATGACTCTTTTACTGTTAAAAGTTGCCGACCCCTGGGTTAGCGCTTTTGCCTTTTTGCCTCTTCCGTATATGTGTGGATTTTCTCCAGACACTCCTGTGATGTGTTGAGAAGTTCAGGCGACACTCCAGTCGACCTCTACATCCACTCAAGTCTGGTGATCGTGTTGCTGTTAAACTTGACAACCAGAAGGGTTGGACATCTACAGCCACAGTTCTTCAGCAGCATGATACCACAAGGTCCTATCTCATTGACACAACTAAAGGGATTTTACACAGAGACAGAAGCCACTGCTGAGACCTCCGCTCCCGTCCCTGGAGCTTGAAGAAAGGACTCTCAAAGGAGGAGTGAGGAAGACATTTTGATCAGCTCATAGCAACCTCAGTGAGTAATACAAAATATTAAAGAACAGTAGTAACTGATGGATGAAAATACAATGTAGAAAGATCAATGTAGAGATATCTGTACAAAAATTTAGATATAAACTTTGTTGAAACAAACACAACACTAATAAAACCTAAGATTTAAGCCTGTGGACATTTATGGTGGGACAGCTCAATTGGAAAAGGTTTGAAGATGCCTCTCCATGAGGTTTTACAGGCATTACTGAGCGATTTCAATTAACGTTATGTCAGATTTAAACTGAGCTTTATTAAAGCTTTGTTCTTCTAAGCTTTATGGATTTTAATAGTCCTTTTTCCTACATTAAAAGTGTTTTTAGTTCAAATAAAAGCCATAAAGGACATTACTGTGAAGATATTTAGTCTGTTGTTTGGTAAAGTTATAGTTCAGTCTGCTGTCATGACAGCTTTCTACGAACTCCAAAGTTAAAAAAAAAGAAACTGGAGAAAACAAATGTTTCATGACTCACCGGCTTCTGGTTCCAAATGTCAGTACCTCATGAACTTGTGATTGTGTGGGAGACAATAAGTGACAACTCTGATAATATTTCCTAAACACAAAAGTTTCTATAACTTCACATGGACACGAAAACAGTTTCTGGAAAAAGAAGATGAGAAAGAAGAGAATTTTCTGTAAGACGTGCTTGAATGGGTTACTGATTAAAAGAATATGTGTATTACACTCTTTTCCAGGTATTTTTGATGTTGGCAGTTTAGTAGTAGGAGAAATCTGAATGTTCATTTAAAGTACAAGACCAGAAGAATTTATAATCTCAGAGAAGTCATCACAGACGAGCATCTACACTTGAAAGATTCTCTGGGAAAGTTATCAGCTTTGAAATGATTGGTTTATAACAAACAGAGTTATGACATGAATGTGTAGCCCTTGGAATAAATTCTTGAAACATTTTATGTAGTTTAGTGAAGTTTCGTCTGTTTTTTTATTTTATTTTTTTACATTACTTTGACCTCGTCTTTGCTTTGTTCGTGGATTCGTACTTTTTTTTTTACTTTTCTTATTTGATATTTTGGTTTTAAACTGTTATATCTCAATTTTAGAGATTTCTGGAGAAAAAATACCACTTGCAATTGAGTTTTTTGGACAGTTTTTGGTTTGTTGTGGAATTATTATGTAATACAGTGAAAAATATATCTGATAATAAAGAAAACTGGAGTCGTACTAAAAAGACTGATATGAAGTATCGACACAAAATAGTTTTAAATATAAATTAATAAATTAAATTGTAAAAAAAAGTAGAGCCAGGACTCCATTAAAAAAAATAACTTAATCGCAAACCTGGAAACAAATCAATCAAGATTAATCGCAATTTTTGTTTTTTTTACAGTATTTGCCAACCACTTATTATCTGCGAATAATTACATGAAATCACACACAAAATTCTATATTTAGAACATTTATTTTTAATCAGTGCTGTCAATTGATTTCAAAAAAATCTGATTAATCTCAATTTTGTGTTGGGATTAATCATAATTAATCACAAAGTTTTACCAGGTAAAAATGTATTTGTACAATATGGCACCAGACCACGGATCAAATAGTCCACTTTTTGAGAAAAAGTGATTTAAAACAAATAAATAGCAAAAATAAATACTCGAAACAGATTTATTTCTTTAGTACGTGACCATGGTGTAAGTGGGATATACCCGACGTAGTGTTTTAACGAAGGACTGTTTCTTTGATTCATTTGTGATAATAAATATTAACATATTGATTCTTTTTTGAATAATCGCGTATGCTAATGCATTGATGTTCATAGCCTGACAAACTGTAAAATAGAGATGGTTTGCAGGATAAAAAAACTGCTTTT
>NC_050515.1:8118381-8173708 GCF_002922805.2 Oryzias melastigma
ATTTTGTTTTTGAACTGTTATATCTCAATTTTAGAGATTTTTGGAGAAAAAAATACCACTTGCAATTGAGTTTTTTGGACAGTTTCTGGTTTGTCGTGGAATTATTGTGTAATACAGTGAAAAATATATCTGATAATAAAGAAAGCTGGAGTCGTACTAAAAAGACCGATATGAAGTATCGACACAAAATAGTTTTAAATATAGATTAATAAATTAAATTGTAAAAAAAAGCAGAGCCAGGAATCCATTAAAAAAATTAACTTAATCGCAAACCTGAAAACAAATCAATCAAGATTAATCGCAATTTTTTTTTTTTTTACAGTATTTGCCAACCACTTATTATCTGCGAATAATTACATGAAATCACACACAAAATTCTATATTTAGAACATTTATTTTTAATCAGTGCTGTCAATTGATTTCAAAAAAATCTGATTAATCTCAATTTTGTGTTGGGATTAATCATAATTAATCACAAAGTTTTACCAGGTAAAAATGTATTTGTACAATATGGCACCAGACCACGGATCAAATAGTCCACTTTTTGAGAAAAAGTGATTTAAAACAAATAAATAGCAAAAATAAATACTCGAAACAGATTTATTTCTTTAGTACGTGACCATGGTGTAAGTGGGATATACCCGACGTAGTGTTTTAACGAAGGACTGTTTCTTTGATTAATTTGTGATAATAAATATTAACGTATTAATTCTTTTTTGAATAATCACGTGTGTTAATGCATTGATGTTCATAGCCCTAAAAAAAGATTTAAAAAAACTGTAAAATAGAGATGGTTTGCAGGAAAAAACACAGCTTTTTCTGTTTGAAAATGTGCTTCTCCCCACAGTCTAAACTTATGCAGAGGAGCTGTAATCTCTCAAGACACACTGAAGTCAGTTCATCAATAAAAGCTTTTCTGTCTCAAATACAAATAATTAAATTTGTGTTATTTTCAAAGACATGTGGAGCCTGACACGCTCCCCCCTCTGAATTCCCCATCTCACTGACATTCAGTTAACCCAGAGGATCCGTTTCCGCGCATGTCGGCACCAGTCTGCTGTGTCATGGGAGCTCCCTGAAGTAAACTGACCATGGGTGACTGTGAGCATTAAGTACCAATATAAATGGAAATGAAGCTTTCAAATATAAAGGGAATGGAGAGCACAGGAATGATATATTCGTCTAAATACCCAAGAATGCGTACAATTATTATTTGGCTTTATTTAATGATTCAGAGGAGATTCTTATTTTTTTGTGTGGATTATAAAAAAGGTTTTACTGATATTGAGCTTTACTGGAAGCTATTAACCTTTTCTAGACTTTGGTTGTAATTTAAAGACCCATTCTAATTAAAATCATGTTTTTAACATGTTCCTGCAGCATTTTTCTCACGGGGGGTAAAGAAAATTAACCTTAAAACTGCTTTTCTGATTATTTCTTAAATCATGAAGCAGGAGCGGATGGAAAAATGTTGCTGGAAAAAGCTTCTAGAAGTGAGGCAGGACCTACAAACCACGAGCTTCCTGCTCCGCTCCATTCTGATGCATCCATTGCAGACAGTTAGATCCATCTTTGTCTTTGTTTTGCTCATCCGAGCTGATATCTGGCTCAAAACCATAAAGCTGGATAGCTGCTATGAATGATGGGCACTTCAATTCTTTTTGGGAGCCGATTCTTTTGATTCAATTCCCGGTAAAAATCGTCTCTTTCAACTCTTGACTCGTCACAAAGGATTTTTACCAGAGCTTGATTTTACCATATCTTTGCAAAAAATATTGGTTTGGTTGTCATCAAATGCTTTAATGCGTAGTTTATTCAGGGGAAGCCTTAGAATTGCCACATTTTTTGCATTTATTCCACTACAAACCATTATTTTGTTTAATATTTTAATCAAATGTTGGCATGGATGTTCTTTTGTTATGATTAGGCTACTCTTTATTACTTAACCTTTTTGTTTATTGTTTTAAAGAATTTAATGACGGGGCATTTAATTTATTTTTTTCTTTTTCTGCTCCTCTTCACTTATAAATTTGTATTTTTTTTTGTATTTTCTTAGTGTAAATAAATCAATTATAGATCTAATACATAAATAAATAAACACCAAATCTTTTTTATTTAACTGTTTCAAGACGTATTGCTGGTCAAGTTGCTGAAAGCGTCACATGCCCAAAGCTGAGTCCCTGATTGGTTAATGGGACCGGTGTTCAGATATTTGAGCTAGCCATGCTCAAATCGTGCCACAGGACCTCAGATCGTGTCTAAAGCATTGGCTTATGGGTGATTGCAAATCGAACCGGCAGGGGAAAAAAAAAAAAAAAAAGTAAAGAATTGGCTCCCATCATTTGAGAGTCAACTCGTTTGACTCCCTACCAGGCAGCAGTTCTTAGAATTGCTGCTTTCGAGCACGACCCATCACTAACTGCAATGTTGCTTGCCATTTTTGTTGGACCCATAATGTTAGGTTGGTCTTGTGAGGAGCTGTCAGCTAGCAGGAGAGTGTGTAAACAAAGGGATGATGGGAAATGGAGATGGGCTCACTTCAAACCAACGGTCTGCCCATAACTATGAGACAAATTTCTGATGAACTACTGCAGAAACGATAAAGATTTGTTAAAATTTTGCCGAAAAACGGCATAATCATAATAAAATAGATCAAAAGATGATTGAAGAGGGACTTTAAATGAATAAAAAACTGTATCTTATAGTAAGTAGTTTGTTTTTTTATTTAAAGCAGTTTCTTATTTAAAATTTTCGCCAAACGTTTCTATGAGTAAATGTGGTTCATTTACTCTGTCAGAGTTCCTCAAATCAATGCGCGATTGCAGGAGAGGCTGTGCCAGTTCTACTGATCTACAACGTGACAGGCCCACGCTGACAGGAATCCATCCGGCTCGTCACAGACCGAGAGAAAACACTGTTCTGGTGAGGATGGAAACCAGACAACAAAATTAGGCTTTTTAAGCAACAGCATAAACAAAGGTGTTTGAGGAAGGTGGGCAGATGTCACTTTTGAAAAACAATTTAATCTTTTTTTTTAACATAATCCAGAAAGTTTTATTCTATGTCTAATGTGAATTACAGCATATACTCTCACTACCTGAACTGATTCAGGTTTCATTTGCTTGAATTGAACTAAGTGGCACAAATAAAGCTGAAAATGTGGATTTTTACCACTTTTTGTGGACATGTGGCAACGTTTGGCGCCCTCATTCAGCGTTATTGTTATCAGCTTTGTCATTTGCTTTTAATTTAGTTTACGAGTTTGCTAAGTTTACCCCAATCATAGACTGATGCATTTGCTAGGGCCTTATTAACAAAACAGTGCATACATAACAGCAAGGAAGTCTGTGTGTGACCAAAATCTGTAAGTCTGCACACATATCACATTTTCAGATTTATAAATCAATTGTCTTCTTTTTTCAAACATCCAGCTGTGCTTAAAGACATGTCTGTTGTTTTCCTCACAAAGTCCACTTTCATTCATTGTAGCTTAATTTTAACGAAACGTGAAAACAAGTTTAAGGTTTTGGTCAGTCAGTTAAATTACTGAAAGATGATTTGTTTAGGCATTAAAAAACAAACCTAAAGCCTTAGTCATAGCCCTTAAGGGTAGTGAATAATGGGCAGACCTGTACGGGACATTCAGGTGACCCGCAAAAAATATCAAGGTCATAAACCACTCGGAGCAGCAGTAAACAACATTTTCCCCGCCAAAACAGTTGGAAAAGTAATGAAAAGTGATAAGACTGAGGTCAATGTAAACAGAAAAGAATCTCTTCTCACTGCAGGAGTCAGATGATCGTCTTTGATTTCCTCAGAAATAGTGAATAAATAAAACTTTTTACCATCATTGCATGAGCTAATTAAAAAAAAGTGATTCTTTAAGATAAAAAAAAACTATTCCAAAACATAGAAAGTGTGATTATTTGTTTAATTTACATCTGATCCACTAGATTTATACTTTTCTATCACCCAGAGTGTTTTGATCGCCTGTGGATCTGCTCTGGATAAATTAGCTTGTTAAAATAGCTAGCTGCTGTTTTTTTTCTACAGTGAAGAGCTTGACTCAGCAGCCCGCCACAGGGGGCGGAGACCAGCATGTTGGAGCACAATGTCCTCAGAAATTAAAAACACCAAAAATATCATTTTCACTGGAGTGGGTTCATGACCACGCCCACATTCCTAATATGTTCATATCAGTTTGACCCAAGTAAACTTCCCAATGATGCCCGAAGAGTTAAGAGGTCATTGATCAAAACTGCTTGGAGGAATTTGAACTTGTTGAAAGTACTAAAGAAGGATTTTTTTGTTATTTTAGATTTTGGCCTCTTCCTGAGGTCAAAGGTCAACAAAAATTCCATAGTGGTTCTAGACTTAGGAATTATGTCTGAATTCCCCCCCAACCTCTCCATGTAGGTTGTTCGCCATGTTGTAGTGCTGTCCGAATCTGCATTTCCAAAATCAAATGCCCCAGATATTTCCCAGAAGTCTTTGCGAAAAACCAGCATTGATGCTCACTACATTAGCGAATTCAAATTCAAATTAATTTTATTTATATAGCACCTTTCATGTAATGAAACAGCTCAAAGTGCTGTACATAAAACAAATAAAAATACTAGAAAAAAAAAAGATATATAGATATATCTATATGGACCACAATGCACTGCGTTTAAACCATTTTAAACGAGCTTGGTGTTGGAGTTGGCCCAGAATTCATTTGTCATTTGGCGTTGGGTGTGTGTATATTTTGGTGGGGGGGTTTGCAAAAACAATATGGCGCAGAACATAAAAATCCTGCAACCTTTTGCTTTTTTCCATTTCGTAGATGCAAGGAAAAAACAAGACTTTAAAACAAAACCAATCAGCAATAGGATGCTTTGAAAAATATAAATAATTTCTGCATAACAAAACCTTTAAATGGAAATGAAAGAACTAATTCAATCCATTCCCCCAAAAATGATTGAACTGGACTACTTTTTAAAATGTTGTTTCCCTCTCAGATATTCAGGCTTGTTGATTCCCCGGGAGAATAAATAAGTTTGGGGAGCATTTTAAATGGAAAGCGTGTCCTGTAACCCTGTTTTACAGAAAATGGTTTGCCTTCAAAGCCATTACGTTTGAATGACAAAAGCACATCTTTGTGTTGTTTTTCTGTATCAGAGAAAAATGCCCTTTTCATATTTTGAATGTTTTTCCACCAGCCTATTTCTAGGAAATCTATCAAAACAGGAATGAAGCGCTGAAGAGGGAACAGCTGCGATTGACCTGGACTGGAGAGAAAAGGCAGGAAAGATTTGATGAAAGCATCTTGAAGCATATTTTTATTATTTCAAAAGCAAAAAAAAAGGAATAACATTTAGATTTTTTTCAAGAATATATTTGCAGAGAGAGCCCTAGGATTTGGTACAAGCGCTTCCCATCGCAAACTCCCCACACCACAATCCAGGGTAGATTTGAATAATAAAAGGGCAGGAATATTATTCCAGAATAAATCAACTTAAACCTTAAATAACTTTCATTATCTTACTCTCCATAGAAATATATTTTGTCAAAATTATTCAAGTTAAAAATAATTGCAAAATTACATCGCGTTATTAAAATGATCTGGAGGGCCGGATCCCCATCTGTATTTTTATATACAGCCTACCATATATCCTTTAAACGCAGCCCATGTTTGTTAAAAATAAACAAAAAAAAAAAAAAACAAGAAGGCTTTTATTCCATCACATTCTTGGATACAGATCTACTCCAAAATGTCTTGCAGATTCCTCACCAGAATGTTCTGACAATTGGAGACCAATACTGGCCACAACTGTAAGATTTATGGTTAATTCAGGCATTAAGGGGTTAAATACACTGAGAGTAATAAACTAAAATAAAGACAGACGTGGTTGGTCAACCTGAATGGGGCGTGGCTAACTGGAGGACAACTCATACCAGAACATGAACACCAATACAAGCAAACTGCTCACAATCCTAACAACTTTTTCAAAAGATTAGGGACTAGTCTTTAGCATAAACTTAAATTTAAACATAAAAAAACTTCTGAGTAATCAATAAAATCAATGATTAAAGATATTGTGTTTGCAGTGATCGTGTGTATCTGCTCAGAGAGGTGAGACGTGATCTCTAAAGATGGAATCCACTGACTAAAGGCAAAGGGGAATTACTGTTAACCACTGATCCCTGCTGATGTGAGCAGAGTTCACTCAGGTTCACCTGTAATTGGCCTCTGATGAAAAGGTTGTTTTCAGACAGGTGTGTCATTTGTCATGTGACCTGTGTGTGTTCATGGTGTGTGTATGTTTGTCCTCCCGACTTTCCATGTGCAAACACAACTTGTTTACATGACTTTAGTGACGTACAGCTTCACATTGAGCAGCTACAGTTCTTAGTCAATTAATCACAAAAGTGTCAAGAATAGATCAATGAAAATTGATTAACATTTTTTTATTTTTACTGGGGCCAGGAATCAATGAAAAATATTAACTAATTAATCGCTAATCTGGAATAAATTAATTGCGATTAAATGCGATTTCTTTTTTGTTTAATTACAACATTTGCCAGCTGATTATCAGCAAATAATCACATGCAAAACTAAAAAAATCCAGGCTAAAGCCACAGATTGCTTTGGGCCACATATATGAACCCCCCATAGCAGGTGCGTCAGATTGACGTTCATTGTCCGGCTTATTTATTAAAGTAGATAATCGATTTTGCTCAAAAACTAAATACAAATGACATAATATCTCTTCAATTTAATAAAATCTCATTCACAGAATATAAAAAAAGTTTATTTTAGACTGAGTTTTTTACACTGATCTCACAGCTGCACAGCACGACGATTGAAGACGTAAATATTAACGCACCAATTATGATTTATTAATCACGTGCGTTAATGCTGCAACTTTTACAGCCATAATTTCTATTCAACATTTTTCAAAATGTGGCTTATTTTAGGGATAAATTCTACAGAAAGTCTGCAGTTTTACAAGAGTATAAAATTTTAAAAAAGGGAAAATAAAAGTGACTAGTGAAGTGTTGTGTGTGAACAAATAGTGAATTTATTTATTTCTCTTGTTCTGTCACATTTATTAAAGCATCAAAACAAAAATAAGCAATAATATTTGCAGGTATTTATTTGTGACCATCCATAAAAACTGATGGAAATACATATTGGGTACACATGATACTAGGATACACATGCGCAGTATGTATGCACATATTTTAAGGCTAAATGTTGTTGTTGGTCGCATGTATTAACCCAACCCTCCTCTGGGTCTTTACATTCAAGAAAAAAAGTCAGACACTTGCTCATACTTTGAACTACCTGTTAATAGTCACTTTCTTTAGTTTTTCTTCCTGCATGTGGCACAAAAAAACCCCAAAAACTAACAAAACAGGTGAATACAAACAAGCGAACAGAATGGGGATGAAGGGAAGGTCAATGAACTCTTCTGATTCATTTCAGTTTTTGAATATTTCAATATGATCTTGGTTAATACTGCAATTAACCAAATTTGTCATTTTTTATTTGATGGTCAGTCTGAATGTAAGATTTGAAATATTACAGAACCTCTTGAATCTTGAGGCAGAGATCCGGCTTCGTTCTGGGATGTCCCTAAGAGTCTGTGACAGTGGTGAGTGAGGGGAGGATGCAAACTGAAATCCATCATGGACAAATCCTCATCACCCTGTGCACGAGACCGTGAGAGCACTGAGCAGCTCCTTCAGTCGGAGATGGAACACCCTCGCTGCAGGAAGAGGCGCCTTGGCCGATCTTTCCCATCAGAATTAGACTCTACAGAGTCTATACTCATAGACACTATTGACCTAAACATTCCTTATTTTTTAGTGTTATTTATGTTGTTTTTTATTGAACTGGTGAAACACGTCGATTTCCTCATTGTGGGGTCAATATATTTTTCTTCGTTTTCTTAAGGACTCTGATAAATAAAAAAATAAAAAAATGTATTCAGAGTAATGGTGATAATAGGTAACCTCTGTAGTTTTAGAGTAAAATTAGTTCTATTTGGAATTATAATTGTGCTATTTTTAGCCTATTTTTTTAAATAAATGTAATTTTCTAGAACAGTTTCTGCTGTAGTTCATTAAAAATTTACCCCTGAGTTGGAGGCGAGACTCTGATGCGGAGCAGGAAGCTCGTGGCCGTCCAGCATGTTTTCTACATGATTAGTACTCTCTTTTTTACACAGCGCTTTTTTCTGCTCCTGATTTACAACTATTTGAAGAAGGAACTACTCAGAAATGCAATTTTGATCTTATCCTTAAATTTTCAGTTCTTTTTACTCTCTTTGTTTTGTTATTTTTTTAGCTTTATGGCTATGGGTTCTTAATATTTGTTTAATTTAGACTTTTCATGTATTTTAAAGAATGTAAACATATCCTTCACCTCAAAAAAACATTTTCTTGCATGTTTCTTCTCTTTTTTCACTTTTTTATTTTTTTAAATGCAATTTTGCTCGTTAGTGTTGTTAAATTAAATTTGGAAAAATATACAAAATGATGCCATATAATAATGGCTGTACGATAATATTAACTTGTGATTTAAAAACAATAAATAATTAATAATAATATTTTTTTTAAAAGTTAATTAAAATAAAAAAGCACACCGTGATCATTTCACTCTCCCTGCATTTAGCTGTTACATACATGCCAGATGGTCCAATGATTAACACACTAACTGGCATGTTAAAATCCTCCGTGTCATTTGTAGCACACAGAGCAGCCAGCTGTTTTGGCGTGAGGGGTCATTGCTTGCTTGGCGTGACTTCGTATGACAAGAGAACCATATGGTAAATAACACGACTGTGGGTAAAAAGAATGTTTAAACAACACATCCCATAGATTTATAATATCATAATTAATTTAAGTTAGACTGTATTTCACATTCTAGCTTGTTTTGATGTTGTAGTTTGGCGATGATTTCAACAGTATAAATTGTAAATGTTTTTGTTCTAAAAACCTTTTTTTTATTTTGTGCTGATATTGAGCCTAAGACTGTAGATTTCTATCCATCTATGACTTGTTGTCTGTTCAAAATAAATCTTTCAGTGATTTTGACTAACTTCTGTTAAAATGAATAAAGTGAGAAAAGTTGTGGTCCTTTACGTGAAATTTTGAACCACGTTAAAACCACGGAAGAAGAACGAATAAAACACACGAAGAACACGTAAACTCGCGCTTCATTGAATTTCTTCACTTTGACATTCAGAGTCCTGGGTAGAAATCACATCGCGTCAGCACTATGGCCAGCACCCCAGACGGCGGCATTCCTCTAGTCCAGAAGTCGGCAACCTCAAACAGTAAAAGAGCCTTTTGGGTTTGTTTTGATCAAAACCTAGAAGGAGCCGCATGAACTCACATTAACCTTTAGGAAATTTAGATTTGAATTAATGACCTTCTTTTTGTTTTTTAATTAAATGAGAATTATGCTAAGTATTTTTGGCATGAACAAAGGCAAAAATATAAAAAGAAACTAGTCAAAATGTGACGTTTTTTTTAAGTTTTCACCTTTTACCTTTGGTAGAGGGCAAATTAGCAAAAATCCCAGCTGGTTGCTAAATTAAAAGCTAAACTCCAAATTAGCATAGCAAACTTATAGGAGGCCAAATTAGCCAAAAAAAGCTAGTTTATTGCTGAATTACTAGCTGAACTCCAAAATAGCCTAAAATTCCTCAGTAAACTGAATTAGAAAAAAATGTTAGCATGTTGCTAAAATAGAAGCTAAATTCTAAATTATCCCAAAAAACTTCAGAATATAACAAATTAGCTGAAAACATCTGCATTTTGCTAAAATATTAGCTAAACTCCAAATTAAAATGAAATTCATCTGTTAACTAAATTAGTCAAAAACGTTAGCATGTTGTTAAAATAGAAGCTAAACTCTAAATTAGCCTGAAAACCCCAGTGGACAAGAAACTAGCAAAAATGTTAGCAAATGTTAGCATGTTTAAGTGACAGATTCTCCCAAACCTGCTTTATAGAGGAAGGGATGTGGCGTTCGCACCAGCTCACCCCTGATTGGTGAGAGATTGACATGGAGATGATGACTCAGGCCGACGTCGACCAATCACTGCTTACCGACAATTTATTTCTGGTTTGACAACGTCATTATCACAAAGAAATGGTGACTGAATTAAATTCAATTAATTTGTTGGGTTAGTAAACAATTTTTTGGTCCAGTTCTCAGATACAGTCAGTGGTCAAATATCAGTAAATAGTGTTTACGTGTCAATATTGATATATATATATAAAAGGTGCACTGGTTTAGTTATAGAATTATGTCATGCATACTATCCTATTACCATCCAAGAGTTTAAAACTGCTCACCTGATTCCATGCTCATAAATCTGCAAACCAAAGCACCAACTTTACCAACGACAACGTGAGGAGATAACTGTGTGAATTTGAGGCATTGTGATCCGACCAAACACTGAATCTGCAGACAAAGCAGTTCTGAAGTCCAGCCTGGTCTCATTAGGTGAGGATTGCATCAGACTGCCAGACAAACTGACATTCATGAGCATGAGTGCAGCTTCCACTCCTAGAATGACAGGTGTTTATTCAGGTTCTGTGTTTACATAGCATAATTTTAACACCTTAGGCACTAAAATACACCAAAAAACTCTGCACTCAGTGATTTTCTTCCCTTCAAGATTTTAAATTAATTGTAAAAACTCAGATTTCATGGAAGAAATCCGAAGATGTAAGCACTGCTAGTGGCAGAGTCTTAACCAGAAGCAACACATGCATATATTAATACTTACTATGCATTTTTTACACAGTAACTGTGCCTCAGCCATTGTGCTCATTGTGTACGTCAATGCTCCAGCATGGTGAGCATTTGTGTTTGAAGGTTTTACACATGTGAGCGGCCGAGTGTCGGCAGAACCAAGTGGCACAGAGAGATCATCCCTTAAATCGACACTTAAAATTACGATAGGATATTGGAGCTAAGATAAAATAAAATAAACATTTATGAGAATGAAGTCCTAAAATTATGAGAAAAATATTTTAAAAATCAAAATCATAAAATTATAAGAAAAAATAATTAAAAAATATTGGAGGGGAAGTCGAAAAATTATGGAAAAATATTTAAAAATTAAAAGAATAAAGTTACAAAATTATGAGAAAAAAATTACAAGAATTAAGTTGCAAAATTATGAAAAAGTATAAAAAAAATACACGAATAAAGTCGTAAAATTATGAAAAGAAATAATACTTAAAAGTTATCATTTTATCATCTACAAACTAAAAATGTATGAGATTGACTTAATACATTTATGACGCAAAAATGTTGTTTACTAAACTGCAAAAAAAAAATATTACCAAATATCACTTTTCAATATGAGAGACATTTGAAGTGGTTCTTCAACATTGACCTTACAAAAAGAAAAATAAATTATCTGTCTTTTCATGAGTCAACATTGACTTATTATAAGAATAAAGATGTTGAAAACTATTTGCAGAACACGGGGCCTCTACAGTAAAAGAGCTGTAGGCAGTAGGATAAAGTTACTGAGGACCAAAGGCGTTATAGAACGTAGATTTGTATAATAAGCTAAGGTCTAATGGCATCGCCATAAATAGGTGTGTTGATGGATTTAGTCAGTATCTAATGCGGATATGGATGGAGGTTTACAAAAGTGCTGTTTCATTGTAAAGTTGGGATTTTTTTTCATCATTTTACAAGTTAATTCTGGTGAAATTATGATTTTTTTCTCATAATGTTACGCCTTTACCCTTGAAATTTGTTGACTTTTCTGACAATTTAACTTTATTCTTTCAATTTCTTTTTTTTTTTTATTTTATAACTTAATTCTTCTAAAATACTTTGCCCTTATAATTTTACGACAGTTTTTCAAATAAAAACAGGCTTTTTATCCTGATTTTATTACTTAATTTCCTGCTCATTTTCCACTTTTTTTCCTCAGTGTTTTAAAACTTAATTCTCATAAAAAAACACTGAATTTTTTTGCAGATTTTCAACTTTTTTCCTCATACTTTTATGACAGTTTTCCTTGAAAAATTACATTTTTATGACTATTTCTTGTAGATTTTCAACTTTTTTCTTAAAGTTTACGACTTAATTCTCATAAAATACTCACTTTTTTTCAATTCTTTTTTTTTCATTTTTTAAACACAATTTCAACTTTTTTAAATTATACTTTTATCGCAACTTTACTACAAAAAGGACTTGTTCTCATACTTTTATGACCGTTTTTCTTGTATGTGTTTTATTTTTATTGAATACTTTTACTTTTTCTTCATGGTGGTCCTAATTTTATGTTGCATAAAATTGTGATAACATTCAAAACAAAATACTGAAAGAATATAATTTTTTTCATAATGTATATTTGCCACAAATTTTGAGATCATTACATTTATTTATTATGAATTTATAGTTGTAAATTAACACATTTTCTCTTTTTTTGGAAAGCTATGTTTCCAGCAATTAGGATTTTGGTTACATAAATGCTAGGATTTAGAAAAGTTTGAGGGTTTTCTTTTGAGGATTCAAAAATACTTGAAGAGTATTTAAGTTTAAGTAAGGTGTTCTTCCCAATTTTCTGGAGAAACATCTGAGACCCACTGGATCAAAATCCTTAAAACGCCTGTCCCTAATCGAACACACTATGCAATATATTTTGCCACACTTTTATTAAAGAAAAAATATGATTTTGTTGGTCACAGGTGTATCCTAAATCAAAAAATAAGAAAAAAGAATTGACGCAAGTCTGTCTGGACCGGGGCACATTACTCATTCTGATACGGTTCATAATATTGCTTCACGGAACAGAAAGGTATATAAAGCAGTTTATTACAATTTATTCTGTTGTATTTCTCAGACCATTGAACGAACCGGCAGTCTTTAACTGCTGCATTTCATTTAGGATTCAGTCATCAGATCATCTGACAAACACCAGCAACATCTGTTCAGACGGAGACTCAAATCTAGAAAGATTCACTGTTGTTGACTGGCAAGAAGAACTGTGTGGGTGTGACTGATGTCTGACTCATTCTGTTTACACCATTATGCTGGCAGGAACAATATAACTTTTTTTATTTCCCAGTACAATGGAAGCAGTTATGAGCCGTAAAATGATTTTATGGGGCTTTACACAAATGTTGAAATTGTTCCAGACTGGCAGCATTAAGGCATCCACAGTTATCCAACTAAATGTTCCTTTTTATGTATAAAGTATGAAAAAGTTTAAAGAAAGCTCAAAGGCGCAAAGGTTTAAACTATTTCTAATGAATGCAGTTCTTGAGAGTCTAATGATTAAAAGTACAGTTGTCGTCGTTTATTACGATTTGTTAACCACTGCACCTATTGGTGGATACAGGCGGACCTGCAAAAGCAAAACCTGTATTGGGCATGAAATTAAGATGACCGCTCAATAAGCAGGGATTCAAATCAAGGAAGAATTAAATAATAATCACTTAAATTGTATATTGGCCAAAAAACACTTCCCCACAGCCGCGACACAAACCCCAACCTTTGCAATGGCAGGCAGCCGTTCTAACCACCGCACGAACATTTGCTATATTTCTCTCAGTATGATAAATCTGTTGACAGTGATCTCCAGTGTTTAAAGGCTTAAAGATTTCTTCTTTTCCAACCAAAAACTATTAAAACTATATAAAAACTATAAGTATTTTTCGACCAAAATGGTGGCGATTGCGGTGAATTTCCAAGCAAGTGAATGTAAATAACACAGACAAACCTCTGCTTTGAGTGAGTTTTTTTTCCTCCTTTTCCTTTTTTGACCTTAAAGCTGCCCCACCCTGAGGGCTTGCTGCTTTTTCATCCTTAAGGTTTTAAAGAAGCACTAACAGATAACACACCATGCTCCTCCTAGCCTTGACAGGGGCTGGGTCAGGCAAGGAGGGGTCCAGAACCAGGCAAAATGATTGATTATGTCAAACTTTTGAGTTATTTTATTCATGGTTTTAATTATTAACTTTTTCAACTTTTTTACACAAAATTAGTGGTGTGTTAAGCTATAAAAAGAAAAAAAAATCATTGCAATTTGGCACCCCCTCCAGGAGATGGCACCCTAGGCGGCCGCCTGGCTCACCTATTACCATGGCCGGCCCTGAGCATCACCAATGTTAAAGGGTTAAAAATTGACGTTTTGGGTGTCCCCAACTTTTTGATGTGCTGGCTGTTTGTAAAATCCAAGGTCCACAACCTTCAGGATGTGGTACCGGATGTGGTACCGGATGCGGACTGGTCCTTGGGAAGCGTCCTATACCGGTACCCAAATGTGGTACTGTTACCCTAACCTGGAACTGGTTGAGGTATCGGATGCGGTACCAGGTGTTAGGGTAGCGTACTCGGTACTGGACCAGTTCAGTTTCGTGGACCGGTACCCCTGATTTAATGGTACCAACCATCATGCCAAAAAATGATGAGTTGGGGACACTCAACTATTTTGCCGCGTAAGGGTCCATGATCAAACGTCAATATGTGAGGAGTTCGGAGTGAGAATGTGTTGGTTTGGAGCACACAGAAAAATACAGTGACAGTCATGTAAGTGTGTTATGATGGACAGAAAAATACAGTAAAAGCTGCAAATGGAGGAGATACATTCACTTCTTCAAAGCTAAAATCAATGGCAGCTTCTACATTCTGTTTTATTTTCAGTACACCATCATTTAAAGCCTCCAAACTAGACTGTCTTTAAATTCTTGAAGTTAATACATGTTACTCAAAGACTTACTTCTATGCAATTATACTTAAAATAAATCCCTTTTTTGCTTTATGATCTCCTGATTATATTTTCTTTCAAGCAGTGAGAGGAGTTCACAGTGGCTAAAAGGGTTTGAAGAAAGCAGAAAGAAGCCCTAATGCTCTTGTAATTAACCTTTCCACAAACAGTGAAGTGCAGACGTAAAATGAGAAGCACCGAGGGGTCAACACTGTTTGAAGGCACTCACTGCTCCGTGAATGCAACCTGCTTTTATTAATCACTAAAAACACATGTAAAAGCAGGCAGCTGTATTTGCATTCTAAACAGACTAATAATCAGTGAGTAGTGATATCAAAGCACCGCCAGGCCCCTTGATCCATTTCTGGGCATAAAAGGAAAACCGTGCATCCGCCAGCAAATTGAAATTCTCTTGCTTTAAAAAGAAGGAAAAAAAATCCCAATTTGGTTAACTTAAAGCAATTTAGTTGACATATGAATGTGTGCTTACTATGGAATTAATGGAATTTCACTTTGTGTCTCCTCTCCTCTGAGGGAATATTCATCCTGCATGAATTATGAAACCCCTGCACAGATAGCTGCAGTAATGAGGCTGAAACAACAACCAGATTGGGTGCATTTTTAAAGAGGTAACTTCTTTGTGGTCATGCAGCTCAAGCATGAATGATTTAGCTGCTGAGATGGTCGAAGCATTGGTTAGGAGTCACAAGTTTCATCTAGTTAACATTATATGGTTGAGAATTTCATTCTTAAGGAAAAATGGGTCTTTATGGGTTAATCTCAAAATGGCATTTCTGAGTATTTCTTTGTCCAAACTGTTGGGAATCAGGGTTGACTTATTCTGTGTCAACGAAATCCTGCCACCCTGCAGAAACTATGTCCTAGAAAACTACAGTTTAAAATAAATGGCCTAAAATGGCATAATCACAATTAAAAGACCACTAATATTGCTTTTAAAATAAATCCAAACATGATTTGAGTCAGATTTGAAGAGTTTTCACATGTATCTTTTTGGTTTTTAAGCAGAGAGTAAATTTCAGCAGCCTCGTTTCTATTCTCACAGACTTGCACTTACCTGACCCTCTCCTGTCTCTGGTGGCAGAATGCAGACATGAATCTGCATAATTTACCAAAGTATGCGATATAACCCGACTGTGTGCCGTTTAATCCTCCAACACATTATAGTTAATCATTTGTTTAGTCACGCTCGAGCTGGAGTCAGTTCACGGCGGACACGGATACAGAAACCGTACACTGCAACGCTGAAAGAGCAGGATGAGTTCACTCGCTGCTCAGTGTCGACGTAAACTTCTCCACTGTTCTCCAATCAGCCATTAGGTCACCTGAGATTTACCAGATATTCATCACATTTACATCCGTGCCTTCAGGGCAAAAATTGATTTCTTGGGTTGTCCTCGATTCTTTAAATGGTCATTTAATACATTGATATGACTCCCAGACGCTGACACATGCAGAGCTGTTTTGTTGAGTAATGAACAAGGTTGTGCAATCATGACAACCTCATCAGTTTGAGTTGTTTCTCCTATTTAGTGCTAATAACAAGATGTCAGCGGAAATGAAGAACATAGTAAACACAACAACCACACACCAGCTTCGTGTTTCAGCGTGACATGTGGAAGCCCCACTCTAATCATCTTTTGATCTATTTTAAAAGCGTTGCCAGTGGTCTTTTCATTATAAGTTTGGCAGCTTTAAGATATTTTTTTTAATTTTATTTTTTTATATATTTTTTTGTTTTATAGGACAAAGTTTCTACAGAAAAGAAACTTGAAGCATAATTTTCTTCATACATTTTTCTTCCATCATCAGACAAGTTCCACAAGAACATGCTTAAAAACACCAAAAAAATTTTTTTTTAAAATAAGATTAGCATTAGAACGTGTTTTTTTGAGAGATGCCCAAAATAAAACTGTCTTTTTAAAGGAAATTTTAGGAGTCCAATTCATTTTAAGAAATGCATAAAATAAAAATCATACGAACAACAGCTGGATTAACAATAAAACTGTCATATATGCTATGCTATGCAAACAAAAATGAAAAAATCCTATTATATGGTCTATTTCACACAAAGTTTATGTGTTCCTCAAGCAAAAGAAGCAGCAGAGGCTTGTGGAGAAAACAGGCCTGTTGGAGCGTAAATTGGCACAAAGTTTCTGCCTCCCTTGGTCATTTGACATACTTTGTTTGCTCAATTAGGTTTTTGTCATTTCCCTCTGCAGTTCTGATTCACTGCTAACAACTTGTGCTCTGAACAGTTCCACCACGTCCCTCAGCAAGTGCAGATTAGGAGATCAGACTTTTGGAAATAATGAATAATAAGAAAAAAACTAATGGACTAGCACTAGGAAAACATTTTAATGTGAATGAATAAAAGACAAAATCAGGTGAGCTTTGTCATATTGTGAAAAAGGGACCCTAAAGCCTACCAGGTCTCTGTTCAAACTCATACAATATATTCTGTGCGTAACTGTGTACTTGTAATTGCGTATTCATGTGAACGAAAATTATGAAATTCAAAAAAATACTTCTTACATTTAATTTTCTTTGAAAAAGTACACACAAAACGGCTGTTATGCACACACAAAACCTCATTTACTCACAAATCTGATTTGTGACTGTTTTAACATCTTCAAGATTTGTGTGTAAATGATGCGTTTAAATGCTGCTGGAATGCTGGGTCATCAGAGTTTTCTTATCAGCAGCGTAGAACTTAGATTGTCAAAAATATCTGGTGAAAACGTGACATTTACCCACTTTCTTAAACAGATATACCTACAAATTAAAATAAAATAGTATAAATATGTGCTTTTTACACTCAACACTAAAGTCCTCCTTGACACCCAGAGAGCGGACTAGCTGATCAGCCTTACGTCCTGCTCCGCTCCCTGGGTAGGAGAATGACCTCGCACTGTCTGCTCGCGGAACAGCTCTGTGGCAAAGGCGCTACAAATTTTTCCTTTTATCTATAATCTGATTCTGAAGAAAGTCTTTTTTTTTTTTTTTTATAAAACTACTGGACTCTTTTCACCACATCCAGCTCATTCTTGATGCGTGATTTTAAAAATAATTCCGCTACTTTCTTAAACCGGATGAAATCCTCAAGCTAGCTAAGTTAACAAAAAATAAATGTATGGAAACAGAAGAAGAACCCTTAACTTAAAAAAACAGCTGCATTTAATGGACAAAACCAGAAGTCTTCACTTCAAATATGGATTTATAGAAACAATTGTTCCCACACATAATAATATTGATAATTTCACATTTTAATAGTTCCTGCACAAAATCTTGTGTACAATATATTAAAGATATTTTACAGAGGATTAAGATAAACTATACCCTCAAAAGGGAAATTGGAAGCTAAATAAAAACAAGAATTGTGTGCCCATTTCAGCCTCGAACAAAACTGATCTGTGAACATTTTGTCTGATATTAAACTGGTCTGTGACCCGATAAAGGTTGGGGACTTTGTTGGTCTAGGACAGGGGTCACATGTGGCTCTTTTATCTCCCCATGGTGGCTCTCTGGCTGAAGAAAGATAAAATAATGGTAATTTAAAAAAAAATTAGAGTTGTATTTTAGCAACATGCTAATGGTTTATTTTGATAGTTTGTTGTCTACTGGGGTTTTAGGCTAATTTAGAGTTAACTTCTATCTTAGCAACAGGCTAACATTTTTTGCTAGTTTGTTGTCTAATGAGGTTTTAGGCTAATTTTAAGTTTAGCTTCTATTTTAGCAACAGGCTAACGTTTTTTGTTAGTTTTTTGTCTGCTGGAGTTCTAGGCTAATTTAGAGTTTAGCTAATATTTGAGCAACAGGCTAACGCTTTTCACTACTTAGTTTTTATGCTAATTTGGCATTTAGCCAATATTTTAGTAAAATGCTGATGTTTTCAGCTAATTTGTTATCTGCTGAAGTTTTTTGAATAATTTAGAATTTAGCTTCTATTTTAGCAACATGCTAACATTTTTGTCTAATTTAGTTTACTGAAGAATGTTAGGCTATTTTGGAGCTCAGCTAGTAATTAACAACAAGCTAGCTTTTTTAAGGCTATTTTGGCCTCCAATTACTTTTTTTAATGCTAATTTGACGTTTAGCCAATATTTTAGTAAAATGCTGATGTTCTCAGGTAATTTGTTATCTACTAAAGTTTTTTGGGATAATTTGGAATTTAGCTTCTATTTTAGCAACATGCTAACATTTTTGTCTAATTTAGTTTACTGAGGAATTTTAGGCTGTTTTGGAGCCCAGCTAGTAATTAACAACAATTTAGTTTTTTAAGGCTATTTTGGCCTTAAAAAACTGAACTTTGGAGTTCAGCTAGTAATTAAGTAATGAGCTAAATTTTTGGCTAATTTGGCCTCTACTAAAGGTAAAAGGTAAAGATAAGGCTCCTACTAGGTTTTGATCAGTAGAAAACGAGCCCAAATGGCTCTTTTACTGTCAAAGGTTGCCGACCTCTGGTCTAGGAGCTCTTAAGGTTCACCCAACAGACCTGGAAGAAGTTTTAGATGGAGACTGTTGCTTCCACATAACACAAGAAGAAGGAGGGTTAGATGGGACTCACGAAAGTTCATCACAAATAAAGTTTATCTTTTATTCTCTTTTTTTTTTAAAACAAAAGAAATTCAACATTTTCTCCATATTCATGTTTCAAGTCCACCTTTCCTGTGTGACTGTGTCTCTCCCTCCTCTAACAGGCTCCGTTGTAGAAAGAAAAGACGCACTATCAGATTGCAAGGTGACAATGAATGAAGGTCAGGGGTAAACACAGCAAGATAATGACATATTTTCAACATGCAGCAAACAAACAAAAGACAAACTGATAAATAGTCAAGGATTATGTAATGAGAGGCAGAATGTGTGGACACCAAATTAGCACGATAATATGTTTGGATCTGCAGGAATGAATGGTGTTAACAGTTCAGACTCACAGTTACATAAAATAAAGTGAAGTCTTCATGTACTTTTAGACATTTAGTCATAATGCAGCTGCTTGAAGATCCTCAAACCAGCTGCAACGTCACTGATACACCTGACAGCCTGGAGATGATACATAGGCTAAAATGGGGATTTAAATTTTTAATCATCACATTTGTTAGGTGAATAATAGATCAGGCCTGCTAATAATGGACTCATCAAATGTGTCAAGTGCATCTGATATTTTTCAGTTCCTCCATAATATCCAAGCTCTGCTCATTTCACCACAATTTCAGACAAAGATGCTTTCTTTCATTTACATTTTTAACATTTAGTACATTAAATCACCGGAAAAGCTGTTTCATTATTTTTTTGACCACTGCGAAACATTATGGTATGTTCATTAATACACTGATGCTACAATTAAGAATTGAATAGAGTTGAACAAATTAAGAATCACATATTTGACAAGTTATTAGTTATTATCAAATGTAAATATACAACCCTGACACTATTTGCCAAACATCCAAGCAAGACGCTCATAAGGTTTGTGTTAAAATCTAAAATTTATGCCGATTTAAAGCATTGCAGTTAATTTTGTCTGTGAAAACAACAACTCCCTTCATTTCCAGTCAGCCGTTTTAGCAAATCTTTAAGTTGTAAGCTTGCAGAATTTAAAAATTGTAATAATTATTGAAGCACTGAAATAAATACTTTTCTATACAATACCTGCTTTACAAAATATTTTCCCATTTACTCTTAATTTATGTAAAAGTGGTTTGGAACTCTGGAACTATTTCCCGTCTGACCTTTGTAATATCGACTCCTTACACATGTTCAAATCTAGACTCAAAACGTACCAGTTTAAATCTGCTTCCTCGCTTTGATTTTTTGGTATTGTTTTGTTGACTTATTTAATTTAATTTTATTTCTTTTTTTTATTTTAATTTTATTTCATTTTTTTTATTTATTTTAATTAATAAATTCAATTCAGTTTAATTTTATTCAATTGTATTCAATTTTATTTTAATTTCATTTAATTATTAAATTAAATTTAATTCCATTTTATTTTATTTTTTTATTTTAATTTTATTTCATTTTATTTTTATTTATTTAAATTAATAAATTCAATTAAATTTACTTTTATTCAATTGTATTCAATTTTATTTTAATTTAATTTAATTATTCAATTTAACTTAATTTAATTTAATTCCGTTTTATTTTATTTTATGTGAATTTATTCTTGTTTTTACTGAACAGTGTCCTTGAGTAACAAGAAACAAATAAAACTGATTAGTAATCATAATTAATTAAATAAAAATAGATGTAAAACACACACGTGCTTAAAATTGTTAAATACAAAAGGAAAATTAAAAGTATCTATACCAAAAATAACAACATAAATGTAATATTATAACAATTACATTTGGAAACAGATATTAAATGATGTGAACTGATGGCTCACTGATAAAAACCTTTGTATGCTTTTGGGGCAGAGACTCATTATTATTATTTAAATGAATTTTTTATGACTCTCAATGAACATAACGCATTAATGTTTCCATTAGAAAAGAATTAAGATCCAGTTCAAATACTCTTTTTCAGTAAAAAATATCTATAAAAATTTTACCGATCCTTAAAAGAAAAAAAGTTTTATAATTACAGATTTTGATGCTTTCATAATTTATTCACAGTGGTGAAATAAAACCTTTAATTTGGTGTTTTTTTTAATCACTTTCTGAGTATAATATAAAAAACAATAACAACACAGCGTATATCAGATGAATAAAATCCAGCCCTCATGTGGATTTTTGACAAAAAAATAATAATTAAGCATCTGTTTTTTTTTTTTCCCAGAGCTTTGTACAAAGAAAAACAAAGCATGTGTGCTCAATAATTTCAAGTATATTATTGCCTCCTAAAAGCAACATTCATTAATTTGTTTCTCAGCACAAGCTGACAAAAACTGGAAGGGAGGTTTCTGAATTTCCTCTGCGTGTCGTGACACCATAACTGTGCAATCATTACTCATTTATAAAACATTAGATGGAGAATATGAAAGAGAGTGTAAGACTTGTGCAGTATTAGAATTTCATATCTGGGGAGGAATTTTCATTGTATTATTGTTTTTTTTTTTTTTTTTTTTTAATACTGTCACTATAAACTACAAGGAGCTCCAGTGTTTATGTTCGTGTATTTACTGTCATTTTTTAATTACTAACATAATCAACGTCATTCCAGTAGATTCTAAAGGAGAAAAGCGGCTCGTCGAGCCGCTTTTCTCCTTTAGAATCTACTGCAGGGGTCCCCAACTGGCGGACCGCGGTCCGGGTCCGGACCCCGAGACCCTTTTATCCGGACCGCCAAGCATTTTTAATAAAAAGAATACGATTTTTCATTCATCTTTATACGGCGATTTTTGAACAGGCACGCGCGAGGACAGCTACGCTCAGACCGGGGTCCTTCAACCGGCAAAAGCTCAGAGCGGAATGTTTACGTAGTTGGGACGTAAAGTTATCTGGAATGTGCGTGAACAATGACTCTATCTATAATTAGAAAAGTGGACTGAACATCGTGTCTTTGGAGATGAGTGGACCGAAGCTTTCGCTTTTATTTACCAGCAGTGAGTTCTACAAAGCCGGTTTGTATTAAAAACATGGAGTCGGCTGCTTTTGTTAAGAGCGCTGATATCAAGCGGCGCTACGAGACAAAACACAAAACTTCTGACACAAATTACCCGACAGAATGAGTGACGTGGTCACGGAAAATATACGAACTGAACGTACAGTGTGAGCGTACAACACGCAGACGGAAAGCACAACAACGGGCTCACGAGTGGATGTTGGGCAAGCACTAAAAAGTCACCGTGAAATGATTAAAGAGTGTATGGAGGCAAAGACAGAAACAACATTAGAAGGAAAAGAGGGCAAGTAGCTTCAAGAAAAGGTCCGACAGATTCTCCTGTCGTCCACAAGAAGCTTTCCAAAGATGTGCAGGGCTATGGAGCTACACTACTGCCAATATTTGAAACCCAAATAAGACAAATTAAAGAAATACATTTATGTTTGGCTAAAAAAAATTGAATGTCAGAAAATTCTTTCCATTCTAAAATTAACCTATTTTCAGCTTTAAAAGTTCATTTTTTTAAGGTTTCAAAACTAAAAATTTCAATTCAATTTTTTTTATTCGACTCTATTTATTTATGTTTGTTTTCTAATATGAAAATTTCAGTTTCAAAACTTTTAGCCCCTTTGTGGTGGGTCTAACACGAAGGACCAAACCAAATGGATGAGTGTGGTAACTTCAGTCCTGGTGCATTCACTGACTCTGCTAGAACAGAGTTTTGGACACGGTTTGTACGGGATAAAACTCTGATCTTTACATCCGTCTTGGGACAACTTCAGAATATGATAGAACAGACAATACAGACATTTTCTGATCCTAATTATCACGGCTCTAGGAGTCAGTGAAGACACTGGGACTGAAGTTATTCCTCTCATTTAGTTTTGATTGGCCCTTTGTGTTAGCCACAACAAGGCCAAAAGTTTTTAAACTAAAATTTTTATATAAAAAAAAAAAAAGAGTTTAAACTGGAAAAAAATGTAACTGATTAAGTTTGGGAGTTGAAATTCTGAGTTTAAGCCTAAAAAAGAGGAAATTTGAAGTTGAAAATAATTAAGATTATTTTAGAACAGTAAAAAAAATTCGGACATTTTAAATTCTTTTTGGCCAAACACCAATATTCTTTCAATTTGTCTTATTTGGGTTTCAAATAATAGTGGCCCCAATTTAGCTCCATACAGTTCCAGCTCAACACTGCCATTCAAAGTACCATCTACGTCTCTTTAAATCTGTTTTGTAGTTTACCTTTATGTTTATAATGGTTTTCACACTTATAAAAGTTCTTTTTTTATATGTTTAATATGTAGCATTATTTGCAACCTACTTTTAAGGTTGCAAAACAGAAAATAAACATTTGAGGGATTAATTATGAATGCTTTTTACGGTACATTCATGTTAGCTGTTGCACTTTAAGTGACAGACAGCAGAATGTTAAAGTTTGTGAAAGAGCACACATGTTGCACTATAAGGAGGCAAGTTTATGTACAATATCTTTTTTTACTCTACAATTCATGCACATGTTTAGTACAAAAAGAATGAGAGAAATACTTGTTGAGACAATAAGCTAAAAGAGTTCTTTGCAAATGTAACTACACGTTGTAATTAAATAAAAGAACAGAAAAGTGAAATATTGACTGAATGTTTTTGCATGTTCGGACCCTGGTCTACCAAGCTGACAGAGTTACTGGACCTCTCGCCAAATTAGTTGGAGACCCCTGATCTACTGGAATGACGTTGATCGTGTTAACGGTTGAAAAGTTAAAGATTCGGGTGTTAAAGCTGTTTTAGGACTAAATTGAATTTATTCTACTTCCTGATTTCTGAGTATTTATCTTTTCCTGTGGCGGTCTGTGCATCCAGTGGTAGTTTTTGTTGCCAGAGGCAGCTTTAATTCCAACATGTCTGTTTGCGTGCTCTTAGTGTGGCAGACACCAAAGGTCCAGATGGTGGCTCAATCAACATCAGTAGTAATGAACTCTTGGTAATCCTTTACTACTCATTTAAATCAAATTATAACTCAGAGTTAAACACTTTGCCAAAACGTAAAGAGAAAAGTCCGTTCTCGAAAGCAAATACATTTTTTTATTCTACTACGTTCTTGAATGTTTGAATTGTTTTGTCAGAATTCTATTAAATTAGTCAATATTGAGGATTTAAGTGAAAAGCGCAAAATGTTTAAATCGGCTTAAAGGTTTTTTTTTTTTTTTTGTGCAGAGTAAACACATTAGTGCTCCTTCACACGGTTCTAGCGCGCTCTGGGATTTTGCCTGCTTCTTGATGAGCTTGCATGTGAAGAAAAAAAAATTTAGCTCCTCAAGGGATTTATTATGATTGTGTGAAGTGGAGGATCCACATGTGAACCAAGACTTTCTCATAGTCATTTTCTCCATCATTTAAAGGGCTCACACTATTACATAAGCTTTTCAGAGTGAACTATATCCATATATATGATCATATATTACTGCTGGAACACGAAAAAGCTAATTATTTATGAAATATTAGTTATTTTTGTGAGTGACGCCCATTTCATGACATCATCCCAGAGCCGGCAACGTCTCCCACAAAAATAAAAATCTTTTTTTTTTCCAAAGATGGATGCACATACCAAATATCTGCCCTTAGTAGGCCGGACCATCACTACACTGCTTCACGACCTGCGTCTAAAGCAGAGATCGGCAACCTTTAACAGTAAAAGAGCCATTTAGACTAGTTTTCTACTGAACAAAACCTAGATGGAGCCGCAGAGATTTACTTTAGTCTTTAAGAAGCTTGGATTTGCATTCATGACCTTCGTTTTTTTTTAATAAATATGAATTATGTCTATTTTTTGGCACACACAAAAGCAAAAATATAATTCATCGTTTCTCAAAAAGGGATTTTTGTTAACGTTTTTACCTTTAGTAGAGGCCAAATTAGCAAAAAAGCTAGCCCGTTGCTTAATTACTAGCTGAACTCCTAAATAGCCTAAAATTCCCCAGTTAGCCTAAAAGCTCCAGAAGATAACAATTAGCCAAAAATGTTAGCATATTGCTAAAATATCAGCTAAATTCCAAATTAGTATAAAAAATTTGATTAGAGGCCAAATTAGCCAAAAAAAGCTAGCTCGTTGCTCAATTGCTAGCTGGACTCCTAAATAGCCTAAAATTCCTCAGTAAACTAAAATATTCAAGAAGTTCTAAAATAAAAGCTAAATTATAAATTATTCAAAAAAACTTCAGTAGATAACAAATTGGCCGAAAACATCAGCATGTTGCTAAATTATTAGCTAAACCCCAAATTAGCCTAAAACTCCTCAGTAAACTAAATTAGTCAAAAATGTTTGTTTTTAAAATAGAAGCTTAACTCTAAATTAGCCTAAAACCCTAGTAGATAACAAATTAGCCAAAAATGTTAGCATGTTGCTAAAATAGTAGCTAATCTCCACTTTTTTTTTTTTTTAAAGTTGATTTTTCATGGTATGGCCCCTTTAAATGTTTGCTTTTAAGTGTTAAATAATTCAATTTTTACCAATACATTGTAAAAAGTGAAACAATGGATAAATTAATAAAAGTGCTGTAATTTGTTACGCTCAAAAATATTAGTTTTTATCATTTAAAAGTTTGAGTTATGTAATAGTTCTGTAATATGTTACATTTAAAATTATTAATTTGCATCAAATTCAAAATTTTGAGTTGATGGTTTACGAAACTCAAACATTTAATTAAGGGATGAGCAACTATGGCCCAGGGGCCATGTGTGGCCCCTAAAACCAATCAATGTAGCCCGGTTAACTGGAATACATTTTATTGATAATCCTTATTGATGTTTTATTTTCACCTATCTACCCATAGATGGTGCATCATCTTTATTTAGGTACAGAAAATGATCCTGCATCCATGTGCTGTTGGAAGTTTTGTTGATTTTCTCAAGTTCACGTGTGTTTCCGAGTCGGAAAGTCCCTTTTCCGATCATTCCAACCCTGCATGACGTTTAGTTTTTCCCTGAGGTGCATCCATCTGCTGCAATTGGCACTAAATAGAGAATAAAAGCCACAAATTTGAAATAAAAATTCTGGAATCTTATTTTTTAAAGGATATCAAATATTTTAAATCAAAATTAAAGAAGGTTTTTGTAATGATTTAATTTTATTTATTTATTTCAATTTAATTTCAGGGATTTTGTGATTTGATGCAACGCTTCACTTTTTACAGCGAATTACTCAGTTTTTCATCTCCTTCATGCTCTCCTTTGAGAAAAATCTTTGATTTGTAATTCATCCGAGTGAAGATAAAACACAGAGATGAAATATGGTTCATGTGCATAACTAGAAACCCCTTTATGTTGCATGGTTTTGGGGTTATATAACGGTTTTGTTCCCCCCCCTCACTAATTAGAGAGGAACAACAGCTGATTTGTTATCACATGCAGATGTCACACTCTCCCAGACCCAACATGTGCTGTGTGCAACCCATGTCATGGTATCAACCAGAGCTGACCTGCTATGGATTCTGTTATAGTGAAAATAATCAGAAACATTTTCTTTAGATCCTTTACTTAAATTAGACCCATAAATGTGTGCAAAAAGGGATTAGTGATTCCAAAAATTCCCTTTTAGTCTGTTAAATAAAATGGGCACGTTTGGGTTTTTGTCAGCGTGTTTTTCCTGATTATTCTCCGAGGTGAGAGGTAAATGTGCCTCCTCATGGAGTAGAGACGTCAGCACTGGAGGAGGCGCCAGAGGGCTGGCGTGGAGAGGCTGCTGGGCAGGGGAGAGGAGAGAATGAACCGAAAGTAGCGTCAAAACATTTAGTCTGGAGAGGAGGAGAAGGAAGACGCTTTGTTTTTACCACTCCCAGTTACCACTAAAAAAATAGTTTTAATCTCTATGACGCAGATGAGGATTTAAATCTTGAAATGTTTTAGTTTTTATCCAAACTCCCGGCGCACCTCTCGCTGTCTGCGCGCGCGGAGATCCTGGATGCGCTGGAAGTGTGCGCTTCAGCACCTGAGGAGAGGACAGCTCCCGACTGTCTGCTCCTCAGAAACTCCGCGGCTGGCTGCTGGCTTTTAGAGCTCGCCTGTGCAGCCTGACACTCTCTCTGGCTGCTCCAAGTCTGGGAAAAGGAGGAGAGACCCGCGACCGGCAGTGTTCTCAATATGTACCAGGGGCATTCACAGGTAAGAGCCGGCTCGCATTTACGCATGAACTGTTGGGTGTAAACAGAGCTCAGACGTCAGGCTGCTTTGCATTCATTCATCGGTAGGTCTTCATGTAAATAGTGAGGTTTCACCTCCAGCAGAAGTCTCATTTTGACTGAAGAGCGACTAGTGCACGTGCAGGTAAAGGTGTAAGTTCAGCTCAGACTGGACAACAAGCTGGCATCGCTTCAATTTCATTCCTTAACGCACTTTTGACGTCATTCAATCTGACGTCAGTTCAAAACAACATCACGAGAAGCTCTCAAATTCACGTTGTTTTCGGATCAAATACTTTGAGCTTGTTGGAAGTTCTGTAATCCTGCATTCATCCCCAGTGATGATTGTTTATTTAATTCAATATGCATGCAGTGAAATTAATACTGTCAGTTAATGGAGACACTCCAGCACCAAGACAGTGGATTATGTAATCCAAGACCTGCTCCTGAGTCAGGACTGGGGCGCATTAAGGACTAAAATTTAATATTTCATGATATATTACTCCAGCAGAAAGATGCATGGAAGCTTTGGCCAGATTTCCACAGTGTCGGGGTCAGAGAAAAGCCACGCGTCTTATATTCCTTTTTATGTATTTTTCATGTTTCATTCACATTTCAGTGATCACAGACTTGTACATGTTTGCCCCACTGCATGATATCAAGTCATATCACTCCGAGCGATGGGAAGATCTAGTTTTGAAACAGGATACCACCTCATCGGAGCCGCTGACGGTGCATGGAGCTAATTTAGCAGCAGCAAATGTTTGTAATAAACTGGATATCGATGCAGAAATGTCTGTTTATTCATCTGCACAAAAGCCTGAGCTTTATTAGTTTAATATTTCATTGTAAAATGTGAATTTTTTGGTCAAACGTTTGTTGATTATAGGAGAAAAAAGTTAAAAAATCGATTTTTTGTTGCATTTATTATTGTTTTCATAAAAAAACATATTAAATATTATTTTCCCATTGTTGATGTGACTTATGGATGCAAGTCTGGGGCATCAATAATTGAGAAATGTGGGTCCGTACTGTTTGGAATATTAAATGATGGGACAGTTGAGCCGCAATAAATCAGTTGCTCCCAGTCCTAAGCTTTTGAGTTAATATTTATAGCATCATTACAGGATTCATGAATGTTGCAGCTTTGTCATTATCTCATTCAAGAACAAGTTATGGATGTCCAGGTTTCAGCTTTATTTTATTTTTTTACTCTGAAACTTGGACCATGAGGCTTTCAAATAGACACGCCCACGTGTTATCCAGGAGTCCCATTTAGATGCAATGATGCGATAGCAGATAGATCAAATGTCTTGGCACGGGCTGGGCCTCACGAATGACGCCAGACGTTGTCCTCCAGGTTGGCTGGTGTGGATTGGGCTGTGCATGTATAATGTGAGAGGTTGGCATGATCAGTGCTGAATGCTGGTTACTTCAATGGTGAAGCACATCAGCGTTTTTCCTTTAGTGCTGCTCACCTGAGTCACTTTTCTTTAGTTCATTTTTATCTAATGCTTAAAAAGATGGATGCAGTTAAAAAGAGGTAAATCCTTTTTGTCTTCATGGGAGAAATGCTGAATCATCTTAATTGAGGTGGCTGACAGGTTGTAATAATGTACAAGGTTTGCCTAGTAAAGAAATGCACTTAAAAAAACACAAATCTAATTTAGTATTCATGCTCAAAGTGACACTTGATATTGTAGCACTTGTAATGTGTCAATGAAATATATCCTGGCTTAATGGAAGTGATACCCCGACGCCTGTAGATATTTGCTCTGTTAAGCACAACACGATTACATAATTTAATTAACATATTGTGAGTCCTACCGGGATGACTTGGATGCAAATGATGATCGGAATTAGATCAAGTCTCTTTAGACTTCAGTCATTCGCATGTTTTTTTTTTTTTTTATTTTACATTTTTTTATTCCTTCCATATTTATTTATTTATTTGTCAATTAAAATGCTCCTGATTTTAGTTTATTTATTTATTTATTTTGGAACCAGATTGTCCTAAATGTGGGTATGAAACACATGAAAATTAAGGTTTTATGGTGTAATTCCTTTAGTAAGAAAGCAAAAGGGACAAGAAAACTATACTGTACTTGACTGTATAAGAGAACTGGACAGAGTGACCCCTCCCCCTTGGCATGGATGTACTGGGTGGTTCCAAAAAAGCTGAAATCCCATTGACTTCTACTGAGAGATAATTAAGTTTTACTCAGTCATTCTAATTGTAATAATAACCGTTCTTACTTTGCTAAATTCCTAAAATCATGTACTTTTTTTCATTTTATTTTATTTATTGCAAATTATTTGAGTTATAAACTGACCAATCAGATGCTTCAATAAAAGTAGGTGGTACCTGCTGGACTGCTTTCTAGTGGTAGGGTGTGAACATCCCATACAAGCCGACTCCTGATCATTGACATATAATGTGTTACTGGACATATCAAGTGTTAACATCACCCATAGAAAATGCATTACCTCTAACCCTCGCAAAATCTGTCCCTGTGGCTTCCTGATTGTCTGACGCCATTTTGAAACCCGTCGACAGTGATTGGTCCGAGTCGATCTGAGCTTCATTTTTAGAGGAACTGCTGTCGCCAATCACAAGTGAGCTTGTTCAAAGTTCCCGCCCCCTCCATTGAAAGCAGCTCTGGAGACGCCGTCAATCAAACGTTTTGAATGTTTAAGGCGGGGCCAGTGGGCAACACATACTTTTACTGAGACATCTGATTGGTCAGTTTGAATAACTTGTGATAAAGACGAAATATCATTTTAAAGGATTAGAAAGAATATGTTAAGGAGAAGGTATATGAGCAAGAATGGTTATTCTGACAAATAATACGACCTATTTCTCAATAGAAGTCTATGGGATTTTGAACTTCTTGGTACTTCCTGTTTGGAGCACAATAGGGGAGGGGTTAATACGTCCAGTGAATATATAGTAAATGCTTCTGATTGACAACTCCGACCAATCACTACTGAGATGTCTGACTCCAAGATGGTGATGACCATTTCCCCAAAAAGTGGCAACTGAATAGTCTTCCTTTCGTTGGAGCCAGAACCAATCAGTTTGGGGTGAATTTACACTCACTTAGTCCAGTTTTCAAACTCCCTTTTGATGAAAGATGAGGAGGAAACCACATTAATAGAACCAGACTCAGTCAAGGAGTTTGGATCTAAGAGAACAGGAACTAGACAAACAGACTAGAACATGGGAGTCCATCTGAGGCGCTGAGTGTGCATAGAGCTAATTCAGACAATATGACATTATATGACAAACAGACAGGTTAGTAACTGCAGAAAATGAGCAAACAAAATCCTCCTGTAGGACCAAAGGAATAATTCGGAAGCCCAAAGTCACTGAACATCTATAGCGAGACAACTGAGTTATGCGAGTGACTTCATGGATGTGAAGAACATGGTGAGGACAGAACTTTAGATTTTGTGCCAGTCAGAGTTGTGCAGCTTCTTTGTTTGGGTCTAAATAACAGTTTTGAGTCATTTTGAATGATTGTCAATTGTTTTCCACCTATTAAATCTCAGCAGATGTTTGCTATACGATCAAACACTTCCTGATGAGATAAATACAGAACTCATGAAAGAATAGATTGTTTTGTGAACAAAATAAAAGAGGAGAGCCTGAATATCAATAGTAAGAATAGAAAAGAAAAGCTCAGTTTAAAGAGAGCGGAGAAACCAATCAGATAAATCAATGACAGTTATGGGGAGGAGGGGCAACGCCTCAACAACCGCAGGAGTCTTTACAAACACTCCAAACAACACAGCTCCATGTTTTTCAGTCTCAGTTAATCAGGGTTTTATTTGTTAATCCGGACCTGAGCTTTAATCGATCTATTTTTTCCATTTCAACACCACCATCAGGATTTACTCACAGTTGTGCTCAGCTGTCAGAGACAAAGGCCTTCTGGAAGCTTCCTATTGAAGATTTAACGAACCGCGGTCTTGATTAGGAGTGACTTCTTAGGTCTGACTATTTTGGGAAAGTAAAATCACTCGGGTGGTACTAAAGCTTTCACCAAATGTGAAAGGGTTGTGTGTCTGTAGTATGAAGCTTTTTGTCAGGGAACTGAGAAATGAGACACATTTATATCAAATAATCTCTAATTCTGACCAGATTTGTTTAAGTAAAAGACTGTCGTAACTCAAACTGGACAACAAGTAAAATTTCTTAGGCTTAAATTTTTGATTTCATTAATTAATGTATTAATTAAATTAATGAGTTAGCAAAATATTTGTTTTAAAGCGTTCCCAATACTGTAAAAAGTAAAAGAAAATGGATAAATTAACAAAATTTCTGCAATTTGTTACATTTAAGGTCATCAGTTTATCAAATTCAAACTTTGAGTTCATGGTTTACTCAACTTAAAAATGTAATTTGATAATAATCAATATTTTAAATGTAACAAACTACAGAGCTTTTGCTAAATTATCCAATTTTCTCTTTTTACAGTGTGATCTTTTCATTATGATCGTAGTTTTTTGCCCCTAAAAAACAAAGTTTCATTTTCTACAGTTTCTGCAACAGTAGTTCATTAGAAATTTGTGTCCAAGTTGTGGGCGGGACTGTTGTCACAAATTAAGCCCGCCCCCTTTCCCATCATCCATCTATTTACACTGTAAAAAGTAAAACATTGTATCAGTTAACAAAAGCTCTGTAATTTGTTACATCTAAAAATATTAGTTTTTATAAAATTACAATTTTAAGTTAAGTAAACCATCAACTCAAAATTTTAACGTGATGAAAACTAATGAATTAAATTGAATTTTCTACTTTACTGCTACAATCTTTTTCTGTCTGCTCCTGATTAGCTACGATTTGACAAAAGAAATATTCAGAAAAACTAATTTAAAGCATAATTTTCTTTATACGTGTCGTCCATCATCAGAAAAATGTCTCAAGAAAATGGTAAAAACACAATTTTCTTCAGAGTGGGCCTTTAAATGCTGTTAAAAAAAACACTTGCATGAGGAAACTTTGAACATTGTCTTGTGTGCTGACATCTTGGAAGATTAACCTGAGAAATGGAAGAAGAGATGAGAAAAAGAGATGAGTGTCGATTGTTGAAAAGTGAATTAATTGAGCAAAGTTGTTTTGTTCAAAGCATGTAAATATTGTTCTATGAAGAATGTTTTAAAACTATTTTTAACCGGAATTTTTGGCTTACAACGTCCATTTTTGTGGCTGAGCCACCATTAGCACAGGTTTTATTCCAAGTGTAATGTTTGAAAAGTTTTTGAAATAATTAAAACAAAGAATTTAGAAAAACAGGATTGTGATACTCTGTGGAATACATCCTTTAAGGTCATAAATAAATAAATAGTTTAGTGGAGGTTTCGCCATGTTTTTCAAATTCATTTTTAAAACTTATTTTGACTTTGCCTTTTTTTCAAATAAAGATATATATTTTTATTTTTGTCACTTTTGACACTTTAATCCATGTTATGAAACATAAAACCCTCTTAATCTCAATTTATTTGATTTTTGCATATAAAAACCAGTAAATTTAATACTCAGAATTTAGGTTTTTGTTCAGTTTTAAGTCTATTGTGGAAAAATAAATGTAAAAAAGAAGAAGGTAAGATTATACTAGAAAGATTGCCACAGAAATCTGTTTAAGGGGTAAATTATTTAAGTAAATTGGAAAATGCACAAAAAGGTGACTAGGGTTAATTAACTAAGTATTTGTGCTACTGACAATTAATGTAAATACGATGAAGAATATACAATTAAGAATGATCCCGAATCTGAAAGATTGAAAGATGTAATAAGCATTTATGCAAGAAAACATTTTTTAAAGAGGAAACTTCAAACTTCTGTAATATGCTTTAGGTGATGTTTAGTGTGTGGAGGCAGGAGGTCAAGGTCATCTAGAATGTCTTTTTTGTTCCTGTTTAGCTATGCTGTAGAGAAAGAATGTCATTCTTCTCACTGCTGCTTTTCAGTTATATTGTATTAAATATGTAAATGTAATGTGAAGCTCATCATGAAAGGGACAAATAATCAGAAGATGTAACCATAAGAACAAATGCGGAGGTCTGATACTGTAGCCAACTTGCAATGAGTATAAAATCCATTAAAAAAATCATCTGTAAAACAATGGAAAAACAAACTTTTGCTAAATTGATCTACCGAGAGTAAAAAAGTCGACTTGAAGTGAACTGAACATGTGTGGCTTTTCTCCAGCTTTCTCACTCAGTCCAAAAACAAGCTTCTTAGGTTAATCAGTGTCTGTAAGTTCCCTCTAGGTGTGCATGAGAGTGTGAGTGTGGGCCTGCAATGTCCACGGTGTAGCCACCTTAGCCCTTTAGAAGCTAGGTTCCAGTAGGCCTGTGACCCCGAAAGGATGCAGCGGGTTCTGAGGATGGATGGATGGATTCAACATTTATGAACGATATAAACTTGAATTTGAGCTTTGCCACAAACTACTGAAACTCAGAATGGAGATTTTCAACGGTTTTAGACTTCATAGACCCTCAGTAGCCTCTTGGGTCATTAAACTGGACTCAGACATGCACCAATTCATCTTTTAAGGTTATTAAAATCAAGAAGTTTCTTGTTTTTCCTCGAAATTCCTTGAAAAGTCATAAATTAATGGAGAAAAATGAGTAAAAAAAGTCAACATTTTAAGGCAGATAACGTCTATAAGATGTGAGCACAGCTGAAAGGTCAAAGGCTGCTTTTGTCATTCAGGCTATCATATTTAATATTTATATTCATGCATATTTTAGATGTAGCTGCTGGTCTAGGCTTCAAATAAATATTTTCATGCAAGTTCACTTCCTCTCAGACTAAACTGATGTTGAGGTTTCTAAAACCCTGAGGCCTAACATTTGTTTTGCTAGTTTTTTTTTTAACTGTTTGGGTTTAACAACAAAACTAGAAGTTGTGCAAATGTTTTGCAAGACTAAGTAATACATTCATGAAGATTACATTTTTAATGGAATACATCTATTAAAAAAAGAAAACTTATGAGGCATTATAAAATGGAATCATTAGAATATCTTATGAAATGAAAATAAATGATAATTTGTCTCTGAGACATCCTGAACTGGTTTGACATAAATGCTTCACAAACTAATTGCATGAGGAAGTTAGGAGTAATTTGCTCGGTGATAACGCAAGTGCTTTGCAAATTAACAGATCATTATTTTTGCCTCCAATCACTCACAGTTCTCTTTTATTTGCCAGCAGCCTCAAACAATACTTGTGTTATAAAAATAACAAGTACTAACTTAAAAGCACTTAAAAACTGTGTTTTTACGGCTAAAGTTGGGGTTCCGTCACTTCTCTGGATTACCGGTAGTTAGTTTTGAAACTAACCACAGATAACGTCTAATGACAGAGACGAGAGAATGAATCTGTAAGGAAACAGGAATAGAAAAACAAATGAGTTCATTTTGAAAACGGGAAGAGTGGATGGATGAAAAAGGAGATCTTGGTGAAAAAGGCTAAAGATTCACTCAAATGAAAATCATGTTCTTGATGGTTTTGTTGCATTTTTATGATGATGGACAACATATATATATATATATACATATAAATGAGTTAAAAATTCAATTTTTCCTTTTTAAAATCCTAATTCCGGATCAAAAACATTTTTGTTTAACAATCGTTACACAGAAAATACAACCACAAGGTTGCAGGTGTGAGGGTCTGTAAGCTAGCAGGCTGTTTCTACAGAAACTATGCCTTGAAAACAACAATTAAAACAAAATACCTAAAAATGACAATCATAAATAAAAGACCCCTGGAAACGCTATTAGAATAGATCGAAAGACGATTGGAGTGAGATCATTAGAGACCGTACTGGTTAAGGGTGCGTTAGGAGAAAGCGTGAACGGTAAGAAGGGATAGTCACATCATAAGGTTGATCCAAGGATGTGCAGGAATGAACGTATAAGAAGTAGGAATTGTTACTCAAATGAATAATGGAACAGACTGTGAGACTCCATTCATGGAGATAGTAAATGGTGTTCAGGTGGTGTTCAGTAGTCCTACATAGTATTAATCTGTTGATGCACATTAACTTCATTTATATTCATTATGGTCCAAATCTATGTTAATTGATAGTAAACTGTATGAAGTGGAGATTTCAGGAACCCCTTGAAGGGCGACCTCACCTGTACCACATGTGCACTAGACTTGGTCACATGTATGGGGTGCTGTTGGTTTTTGGTTTTAGAGGGGAGCAGTTAGATCTTACTGGTGTGTCTTGCTGTTCCATAGAGGCTTGTTCAGGTACGTCATGTAAATGAACACACAATTGTAGAGCGTGTGGTAAGTGTATCGTGAAGTGTTAGTAAAAAAAATGTAAGTTGGTCTCACACTAATTATGTACAGGTGTTATGAAGTGCCCTTATGCTGCACTCCAGTCATTAATAAAGTGAACTTATTAGCTCCTTCTTGACCAGGTGCAAAGCTGCATGCATTGGGTGTGCTCTTGATATTTAAGAGCACATACGATGCCCACACAAACTACACTATTATGCAATTTCCTCATTTCTAACAGTCTGGCTGTTCAGGAAGTTTGCCCTCTCTGAGTGGGTTGAGTGCTCCTGCCTCGGGTGGAGGAGTTTAAGTATCTTGGGGTCTTGTTCAGGAGTGAGGGAGCCGTCTGTCTGTATGTGGTTTGCTGATGTCTGACCATCTCGAAGTGGCAGCTGTCTGTGACCGTAGCTTTATAGACAGGGTGGGAAGCTCGTTCACCCGGAGAGAGCTCGGAGTAGAGCCGCTGTTCCTCCACATCCAGAGGAGCCAGTTGAGGTGGCTCAGACGCCTTGTCCGGATACCTCCTGGTCACCTCCCTGAGGAGGTGTTCTGGGAATTTCCCACTGGACGGAGGCCTTGGGGAAGACCCAGGGCACACTAGGGAGACTACATTTCTTGGCTGGCCTGGGAACATCTCGGGGTCCCCCAGATGAGCTGGAACAACACATTCTCACTCCCAACTCGTCACATGACGTTTGGTTAAGGCCCCTTCCGTGTCACTTTTTGAGGTTTTGGGTGTCCTCGACTTGGTTTTTGATGTGATGGCTGTTCCCATTAAATGATGGGTGCCCAACTTCGGAGCCGCAAACCAGAACCGGTTCAGTACTGTGACGGGTAGTGCACCAGTACCCAAACCTGGTACTGGTACCCTAACCCTACACCTGACCAGATGCGGTACTGGACCCAAACCAGTACCAAACACTGTACCGGGCGGGAACCGGATGTTAACCAGTACCAGGTTGCGGTTAGGGTACCGCCACTGGGTTAGGGTACCATACTGGAAGCATTTCGAGAATCATTGCGGATCCGGTACTGCATACGGCACCACGTCTCGAGGGTTGCTGACCTACTAACAAGTAGGGAACACTGCAGAAGGGGCTTTAACCAAATTTCAATATGTGACAAATTGGGGATGAGAATGTGTTGACTGGAGAAAGTGGGCAGGAAGAGGGAAGTTTGGGCAGCTTGGACTGCTGCCCTCACGACTCGGTCCCAGATGAACGGAAGAAGACGGATAGGCTCCTTGCGCAGTGGGCAGGGTTTGGGGGTCAAAAACATGAAATATCCGTATTACACGCCTGCTTCTTACTACGTTTACTCTTACGTGTTGCTTAAGTGTTCATTTCCTGCAGCACGCTCGTAGCCAACTATGTGAATGAATATTTTCCCTCTACGGGTTTACTGAGTGGTCTACGACTTTGATATTTCCTGTGGGCCACCCATACAGGTTTGACCATTTTTACCATCATTCACTGTCAAGGGCAGATGTAACTAAATGATATGTTTTCATCGTGATGAAGGAGTAGCTCAAAAGTTTCATATTTCAGGTCCTTCTGATTGTTTCATGCTAAATGTCAAGGGAAGCTTGAACTAAAGACATAAACTCACACAAAGACGCCCATGAAGGAAATGTGAGAATTAAATGACAACCAAGAAAACGGAAGCATCTGTGAATGGATGGAGTCAATATGAGGCCAGTCTTTCTCCTTTGCATCCTCTCTGCTGAGCTTCTCCTGTTCTACGTCAGCTAACACGGCCCCACGCAAGGAGTCCCCTGAGCTACAGTAGGGCGCCATCTTCAGCAAAACTAGGACAGCCTCCAGGATCTTTGTCACCAGGAGTGGAACTCTGAAGGAACATGGGTAGCTCATCTATCTCTTTTGCCCAACCCATTCATAATGCTTGTTCTCCAACTGGGAATTAATTTGCTCCAGAAACCAGGCATCTCAGGGCTGACTGCACAGAGCATGTGGTGGGCCCTCCTGGGAGACATGAGCCATCACGGATGAAGTGGTGTTGATAAACAAATATGTCCTTTTCAGAGTCAGATGTTACTAGAATGTTCACCTCAGAAGAACTCGCTGGTGACTGCGCTAACATCGACGCTTCTATACTAATGTAGTTATTATCAGTTTTTTCTTTTTAGTTTAGACTGTAAACAGAGGGTTTTTCTTGAATACGACTGATCTTTTTAATAATTTCTTTAAATATTAATGTGCCTATTTATTTTCATTTCTCTAAAATAACAATTATGACAAGTAAGATGTAATTTAATAACAGAAGATTAAAATAACAACACATCCCTCCCTGAGAATTATGATGAAGTCTACAAAAAGTGTTCTGATTCTTAAAAACAAAATTAATCTATGAAGTCTGATTCTACAAGAAAGTGAAAGTAAAGACTCCAGTTTAAACTTGTTTTCTTTGGTAACAGAATATCTATATCTACATGTAAAAATTTTTTGTAAATTAAATTGTGACAGGGGTGGAGCCATGATTTTATGACGAGGCGGAGCCAGGACTTCGTGACAGGGGTGGAGCCAGGACTTTGTGACAGGGGCGGAGCCAGGATTTTGTGACAAGGCAGAGTCAGGACTTTGTGACAAAGCGGAACCAGGACTTCGTGACAGGGGTGGAGCCAAGACTTTGTGACAGGGGTGGAGCCAGGACTTTGTGACAGGGGTGGAGCCAAGACTTTGTGACAGGGGTGGAGCCAGGACTTTGTGACAGGGGTGGAGCCAGGACTTTGTGACAGGGGCGGAGCCAGGACTTTGTGACAGGGGCGGAGCCAGGACTTCGTGACAGGGGCGGAGCACAGGGGCGGAGCCAGGACTTTGTGACAGGGGCGGAGCCCGGACTTTGTGACAGGGGCGGAGCCAGGACTTTATGACAGGGGCGGAGCCAGGACTTTGTGACAGGGGTGGAGGCAGGACTTTGTGACAGGGGTGGAGCCAGGACTTCGTGACAGGGGCGGAGCCAGGACTTCGTGACAGGGCAAACTTTGAAATTGTATTGGAACAGAGCCAAGAAATTGTGAAAGTGGCCGGGCCAAAACTGGTGACGGGAGGACCCAAGAAATTGTCACAGGTCGGACCAAAGAAGTTTTCTTAGAAATAAAAATGAAAATAAAAAAGCTAAAATACTAATTAAAAAGAAGTAAAATATTAATACTACAAAAACAGGTTAAAGAAAAAAAAAAAGAAAAGAGAAACAGTCCTCCACGGCCAAAGACCCACTCAAATGAAAACTGTGTTTTTGGAGCTTTTTTTTGTGATTGAGAATGTTTGTGTTCTCGTTTGTGAATCAAGAACAGACAAAAATTGTCTAAACTCTAAGTGACTTTAGGCTAGTACAAGAGCGTGTAAACAGATGGATGATGGGAAAGTGGGCGCAGGGTCACTCCCTGTCAGAAGTCCCGCCCACAACTCTGAGGTAAATTTCTAATGAACTTCGGCCGGTCTGCAGAAATGCTCCCAGAAATCAACTTTTTTTTTTTTGGTCTTGTTTTGTTTTTTTCTATTTTGGCTAAAAACAGCATAATCAAAAATAAAAAGACGACTGGGAACACGTTTTAAATAGATCAAAATATGACTGGAGTGGGACTTTAATGTGTTTTCTAGATTGAAACTCATGCAAACAGAATTGCTTTTCTTATTTATTAATTCTGTCAGGGAATTGAAGAAACTACAGACTCACTAAGCTCATACAAAATAATGTCTTTTAGTAACTGCAATAAACACTGAAGAAAATTGAGATTTTTCTTGTAATTATTCAAAGCCGTTACAGTTTTAAAACCCAAGTAAACATATCAGCTCCTCAGCAGACCTCAAAACCCTTTTTTCTTTTTATGCGTTTCTGAAATGCAGAAACTACAGAAAAAACCTTACATAACAAGTTCCAAAACAAACCTTGATTTAAAACCGTCTGAAAACACAAAGTATTGGGGATCAAAATGTAATTTGTTTCCAACACTTCACAGCAGTTGTACACTAAATCCAGATAACGTGCAAGTCGCCTGTTCTATAACTCTTTGTTTTCATCAGAAACCTGCCAGGCCGGTCTATAAATATCCACAACTGCAGTTAATGAATTTCTCGGCAGAACTTTGAGCGGGGGGTTAAGGTGAAGCTGGATGTACAGATGGGATTTGTCTGTGTTCAGCAGCACGATAGCGGAGTCTGACTGCACGACAGTTCAGCCTTACAGGACCGACTCCTCAGCTGCAGCGCCGTGACTCAGGCTGGGCCGGGCTTTCTCCCTGAGCTGACACGCGTTAATGGATGTGTCCGAGTGTGGGAGTGGATGTACAGCAGGACGTGATGTATGGTTCACATGACACCTTTGAATGGAAGCTTTGAAATTACCAATTAAAGAACTGGATATTTTCTCTTTTTCGGACCATTCTCTGTAAACCCTTGAGATGGTTGTGGGTGAAAATCTCAGTAGATTAGCAGTTTCTGAAATACCGTCTGGCACCAACAACCATGCCACATTCAAAGACACCTAAATCACCTTTGTTTATCATTCTGGTGCTCAATTTGAACTGCAGCAGATCTTCTTGACCATGTCTGGATACCTCAATGCATTGAGTTGCTGTCATGTGATTGGCTGACTAATGAGCAGTTGGACAGGTGCCCTAATAAAGTGGAGTGCAGACTTTTGTACCTTTAAAATTTTTAGAACCAAGACTGTAATTTCATGAAAGTAGTTCCTGTTTCCTGTATGATTGAGAGGAAGAGGATTTGATTGTAGACTCACTTTAGACCGTTTCTTTCTGGAGCACTTTGGTTTTTGAAGTGACTCTTTGTTGTTTGGGAAAAACAAAAAAGGTTTCCAAAAAAAAAAGATGCACAGCAAACAGACATCTTTGTTTCCCAGAGTAGCTGGGCATTGTAATTTTTTACTTGCTAACCCCTTGTGACAAGAAGAACATTGTTCCATTTTGGCTCTAAAATCTCTTTTGTCTCCGAGTTATCCATCACTGACAAAAGCAGAGAGGGTGCAAAAGTCCTCCTGCATTTGTGACACAGTCTGATCCCAGAGAAGTGGAGTTCAAGTCATGTTTTATCACAATCAGCTGCCATCTTTGGCGTCCAAGTCTACTTGAAAAAAGTTGAATTATAACAGAGGAATGAAGAAACATCAACTAAAGATTAGGTTTATTAAGGTTTTGGTCCTGTAATGAAAGTAGCTTTTTAATAGACTCCTAAATCATACTTTGCATTACATAATCTTGAATTTATACATTAGATTTTCTCATTAGTTGATCGTCCATAAGAAAAAAAACAGCATTTATTATTGTCTGACAGCAAGCAAGCGATTTTATTCTGTAATCCACCACAGCTCATAATTTACCTCTCTATATTAATCAAACTGTTTTGCCAATGTGCTGTTTTTAACTGGTAATTTTATATCCTTAATTCAACGAATAAAAAAGCTAATCTCCTGAAAAAGTCCAAGAAAGCGCTGTTTTCCGATCATTAATGCAAGAATGAGATAATCTGTAGAAGAAAATAGGATATATTCAGATTTTTTACTGTTATTTTTAATTTATTTAGCCATTATTAATATTTACTATTATAATTTAATCTCTGTTGACTTTCCAGATCATTTTTTGGCCCATTAAATAATGCAAATATGTGGTAATGACTTAAAAAATGTCCTGTAATTTTTTGTCATGTTACATAAAACATTTTACTTTTTGGTTCAGTTTTATAGAAAAAAATATGTGAGTCAAGCTTTACATAAAAACACGATTTCTATTAGCCTCTTCTGCATTTGCCCAAAAAGTTTTATAAATTTATTTTTATATTTATTGACTTTGAAAGGCATAAATCCAGATAATTTGTATGCATCTTGATTTAAGATAGAGCCAATAAAGTGCTTAATGTGTAAAACAAGGTCATGTAAATATAAGTTTATATTAAAATAAGAAGGCACAAACCGAAAAATATAGTACACAGATTAAATCTGACAAAAACTCAACAGTTGATCATAAAAAATGAACTGAGGAGCTGTTCGTACTGAGGGAGCGCTCTAAGCAACAAGCAGCAGCTGTGGTCATTAGAATTAAAAACAGGTGTGGGAGGAAGAACTTTAACTAAATACCCAGAGCAGCGCTAAAGCAAAGCACAATCTATTAAATTAAAAAAAATGCAGATAATAAAGAATAAGGAGAAAATACAAAAAATAATAATTGACAAAAATGGGCTTTATTCTGATTAATTTTAATGTTTCGTATTTCATCCGGTTAACATTTTAAGGCTGTTCTGAAATTATTATCAACCAACAGGATTGTTTAGAAAACCATCAAATATTATTTATATATATATATTGAAACAAGAACAGGAAAAACCTATTGAATACAGTTTAAACTTAATTATGAAGGCTCTCAGGATAAAGAACTGCTTGGTGTGAAATTCTTGTCAGCAATCAGTGAAGTATTTCTTTCAGTTTTACACCGCGATTTTGCTTAAAAAATAAGTAAAGTGATAAATAACTTTTTTTACTGAAGAAATTTTAAATGATCCTCATAAAGTAACAGTTCATCCTCACCAAAGGGGTCTTTAACTTTACACTCAAAACAAACAAAAAAAAGATCAAACTTCCTTAAATAAGACACAATTAGAGGTTTTAAAATTAATTTCGAGCATTTTCTTGCAAGATTGAGGAGAAAATAATGAATATATAAAGTGTTGGGTCAATGATTTGTTACCTCAACATTTATTTAATGGCAGGCTGCATTTAGATTGATTATGAAATTGAACAAATTGGATTTGCGATTAAAAAAAATTGCCACAATTTAAAAAAAAAATTGCATTTATTAAAGAACGTTTTTGCGCTGGGAGTAAGTGGTTATTGGGACATATCAAAATTAACATATATCGTAAATCTGCAGTGGAAACACCCTTTTTCAAATAAAATGAGTCATGTGACCAGCAACTGGATAGCAAGTTTAGTCAACATGTAGTAGGAAAAGCATGTTTGGACCCATGAGGAGACTGAATATTTTTGTAATTTAATTCCAGATCACAAACATCATCTCAAAGCAGCATAGAAATGCAAACATTTGTAGTTAGCAAACGCAAGGCGCTTTGTGTTTATTCTCATAATTAGGATTTAATGGAAAAAGTTGCATTTTTTTACATTAATAGGATTTCGATTAAGTTTTATACATGTGTGTAATGGATATGCAGCTACTATATTCTTTACGCCCAACTTTATTATTCAAACACTGAATGGCACGTAACCTTTCTACTTCCAGCATTTCCTTACTCAATCCCCTTCATGGACCCGCTAACCTTAAGAACACCTTAATGTCAATGAAAGCTGTCCTTCAGCCATCAGTAACCTGAGCAAACTCAAACAGGTTGTGATGGAAAAAGGTCAAAATAAGCCCCATTTGAGGAGAGAAAAAATATGAAAAGATGAAGAACTGACACAAAACTGGAGATATAAACTGTTCATTTTTTTCTCCTCCATCTTGAAAATTGATTGTCTTTATTTAACCAAGTAAGACACCCTTTGAGATCATTTTTTTTTATAAGGGCGATCTACTTCAGAAGTTACATCCAGTGCATAGAATAAATGAGTTGAGACTCTTAAGGTGGAAAATAAAATATAAAGTTATAAAGAACAGTAAATCAAAATCCTAGAAATATAATGATGTGCTACAAATGCTGGAAAATAATTTCAATACTTCTGATTTTTGTCTTTGATGTTTGACATAAAGTCTAATTGTTTCATTTTTACAGTTGTTTTAATATATAATATTTCATAAAAGCACATTAAACATGACTCCTTTATTTAACACTTTTTCCTTTTATTTTGGAAAACTTTTTTGCCAGATTCTCAGCAGTTATAATCAATTAAATTTCATATATTATTTTGTATTTTTGAAAGAAATCTACTTCTGTGCTCTGTAATATATGTATTTTCCTGTAAGGAGCAGGAGATTTTCCGGTCTCTTTCATGACAGATATTTCCACCTCTGGTCAGACTTGACTGTAGGAGAACAATCAAGTACAGGATCATCAAGTAGGTGATTGCCTCTTCACAGCAGGCTCATTATGTTGGTTGTTCCACTTTGCATTCATTTGCGGTGTAAACTTCACCCCCAAAAAAGGGCTAAACGGGGAGAGATTAAACTCTCCAGTCTGGCAGAGGGTACAAGATGGCAAAAAAAGAGTGACTGTATTCCATGATTGCCTGACAGCCTCTTGTGTAATCAGCCCTGCTGCCCACATCTAATCTTGTGTGAAGAGCGCCCCCCCTGCTCTCCCCGTTGACCCCCATCACCGTCCTATACGCATACATGTGCTTTGGTGTTACATGATGCCTTTCCTGCCCCCCATGCTCTAACCCGACTGATGCCCATCTGTGGGCTCTAATGTTTTCAAATTAGAATCCTAATAAGAAAAGCACACTCCATCAGGAAAGAGATTTTTCCCGGCTGTCACGCTGGAGAAATGACATGACGAAACCTCCACCGTGGTGAACTCATCTATCATATTTGGAATTATTCAAAGTTGAGTCCTTGAACCAAAGAGAACAGTGCCCAATCAATGATTGGAGGATTGTAAGAGATTGTCATGGTCAAAAAAGAAAGAAAATGATTTAGGTCCACTGTTCTAAAAATAAAAATGTTAACAAACCTGAAACCAAGTGAGAAATCGGAGATCCTAGAATCACTAGATGGGCGGAAAGCCAACTTTTGCAGAGGAATTCAAGCTCTGGATCCTCAGTGAGTATCAGTTTCCAATCAAAGACTGCTGTTCTCACAGAGGTGTCATTCAAATAATCAAGGAAGAGTTTAAAGACCCACTGTGATGAAAATCATGGTTTTGGTGTTTTAAACGTGTTCTTTGATATCTTTTCAATTAAATCTTATTTTTGTAGCCCAATTAGACAACACAGTTGTCTCAACGGGCTTCACATCAGTAATTGTTCAAAGACATGAAATCAGTCATAAAATATAAATAATAGTTTATTGCTAAATAGACTAAACTAAACTGGACAAAAAAAAAAAAAACAATACCTCAGGGATGTCCATATGAATCTTCTCCTGGGAGGGGCAGGTGATGTAACAGGACTGTTAAAGAAGAATTAGCTTATCTAACTTTACAACTATGTTTGAATAGTGTAGCAGATGGGCTTCATCCAGATGGAACTGGGACAGTTGGGGGCGCGAGACAAGCCAGAGGCGAGGTCCACTACCTAGAACAGGAGTACAGATGATCCTTCATCCAGATGGAACTTGAGGACAGCTGTGGGCACGAGATGAGCCAGAGGCGAGGTCCACTACCAAGAACAGGAGCACAGATGATCCTTTATCTAGATGGAAATGGGGGGACAGATGTGAGTACGAGATGAGCCAGAGGCGAGGTCCACTACCAAGAACAGATGATCCTTCATCCAGATGGAACTTGAGGACAGCTGTGGGCACGAGATGAACCAGAGGCGAGGTCCACTACCAAGAACAGGAGCACATGATCCTTTATCTAGATAGAAATGGGGGACAGATGTGGGTACAAGACGAGCCAGAGGCGAGGTCCACTACCAAGAACAGGAGCACAGATGATCCTTTATCTAGATGGAAATGGGGGACAGATGTGGGTACGAGATGAACCAGAGGCGAGGTCCACTACCAAGAACAGGAGGACAGATGATCCTTCATCCAGATGGAAATGGGGGGACAGATGTGGGCACGAGACAAGCCAGAGGCGAGGTCCACTACCAAGAACAGGTGCACAGATGAGTCACCTGGAATCCCTCCCTCTTCCTGAGTGGAAAAGAGGGACAACACCTGAATCGCACTGCACCGCACAGAACCATGGAGAACTAAATGAAAAATAAAGTGTAAAAAATAGTAGAAAGGCTAAGTAGATAAAAATTGAGGACATAACCACAGTGCACCATTGTTATGATTATAGAGAACATATCTAAAAAATGTTTAGCTTTAAATTGCGTAACTATTGCTTTTTTTAAATTGTTGTGAATCGGGAACACACGAAAAATATCACTTGAAATTGCTTCCTAGCCAGCGGGGCCGAGTGGGTCCCAGTTTAAAAGTGGGCAGAAAATTTGGGCCCCAAAAGGGTTTGTCCGCATTGTTTCGTGGTGGTCCCACTTGTGTTTTCCCATATTGGCTTAAGTGGGCTATTAAGAGGCTTAGCTCGCTATGCTAGCCAGCTACCTGGTGGACAGCGTAGCGAGCTTCACTGCCCAGGGTCCTGCAGAGCTAGAAGGGGCGCTGTCCTGGGTAGCAGTGCCAATGTGGGAAAACACAGGTGGGGCCACCACAAAAAAACTGCAGACAAACCCATTTGGGGCCCACATTTTCTGCCCACTTCTAAACCATGTGGTGCCCACTTGACCTCGCTGGCTGGGTTGTAGTTGTGATGTAGAAAATATGCAGGATGGGCCACAAGCTCCAAGCTCTCAGCAACAGGGTGCAATCCAAAGGTGAATTTCTAATGAACTCCTGCCGCTCTGCAGAAACTATGTCCCAGAAAACTATACAGATTTTTGACTTTAGCTAAAAGCTACATAATCATAATTTAAAGACCAATGGGAACGATTTAAAAAATAGATCCCAAGATGACCAAAGTGGAACTTTAGCCCATCTGGTAGGATAAAAACTTTCTTGTTATTCTTTTATATTTTATTACTCCAATTTATTCTCTTCATACACATCTGTTAAACCACATATGAGATAATGAAAGCTGAAAAATTAAACATTGCTTTACAATTATGCTTTATGGTGATAGCAGGTGTATGAAATAAATGGCCTTTAAAATATAAAAATTTCAAGCTCATGCAGGCGACATTAAACGGTGGATGAATAAACCAGTGGGGATTAAAATGGAAATAAGTGAATGCAGAGTGTCGGCCTTTGCACAGCTGCTCTACATGAGGAACCTCAAACCTGGCTTCATGTTTGGCTTAGTGCTAGCAGCCGTATCCGGACATCAGTCTTGCCTTGATGAAGAGCTCAGCCTTGACTGAGATTTCTAGTGTAGAAGCTGCACACTTGATGGCCAGAGTGACTCTTGTTCAAAGTTTGATTTACAATCATGCACTTCAAGAATGATTAAAAATCCCCCAAACAGGTAATTTTAGAGGAAATAACTGACAGCACGCCGACATGTCGCCTCAGAAACTTGATTGAAACTCCTGAGTGGCAGAGATTCATGGTTGTGTATTGAACTGGATGGCATCTCACCTCAAATGAGATCAATGGTGCTGCGAGAGAGGATACATCATCCGACAGATTTCATGTAATTGTGGGGGACAGGTAATAAGCTTCCTGCTGGAATTTTTCTCTCTGTCTATTTTCATTTCTCTTTTAGTCACAAACACACACAGCTGCACTATATGGAATCTGGAACCCCTACCTAGCCTCCCTCTCATCCACCCTCACACTCAAAGGCAAACATTTTGCCTTTTGCAAAGCTTTAAACAGTTGCAAAACCACTGGAGGCTCTCTAATCTCTGGACTGAACAAAAAGTTTAAATATTAGCCTTTAGATGGCTGACTGCACTTTCACAGACTTTATTAATTTTCTAAAGGTGGTTGGAAATTCTGCGGCGAAATTCTTCACCTATATGTTCAAAATTAACAACACGAAGAGTGTGAGGTCGCCCACTTCACTCAGATGAACAGCTTACATCCAGGGGACCTGCTGAACCTGTCCAGTAAAGGCTTTTAAGACATCAGTAGCCACAAATGATTTCCTAAGTGCACAAAGATAGTCTTAATGGTCCCCCTGGATGTGCTTTTACATTACATTTGCTGCGCATGTCAGGCTATTCCTGACAAACAAAAATTTACAAGTCATTTGTGTTTCTTTAGCTGATAAACAGCTCTGGGATTGGAACGGGAGCAATTTACATTTGCATTTATTAGGAAATTTATTTATTGTTATTTGATTTATTTAAAAAAAAAAATCTGTTACCTGTACGGTGGGATTGTTACATTGATAACTGTGTTTACTAAAATGTAAAACAACAAAATCAGAATTACTCAGTTAGTATCTCAAATATGTTTAGTTCAACAAGAATTTTATATACTTGTCAACTTTGTTTATTGAAAAATACAATTTCTTTTGATAAAAAAGGAAAAATAAAATAAAAAAAAACATTGAATGAGGGAGTCTGCAATCTGGGGTAGACTTTAAACATATTTCCGCTGTTTAAAGTCCCACTCCCATCGACTTCTGTTCTGTATTAAAGTTTTTCCAGTGTCTTTAAATTATTTATTTTTGCTGTTTTGAACAAAAAATAAAAAGTCGTTTTCTAGGACATAATTTTAGTAGAGCAGCAGCAGATCATTAAAAATTTGTCTCTGAGATGTAGGCGGGACCATTGGTACGGAGCAACACCGCCCCCTTCTCCTCTCTTTTGCTGGGAACTGACCCATTGTATTTATTTATTTATTTTTCACAGATTCCAAATTTGTATGCTGAACAAAGAAATACTCAGAAATGTTCATTTGAGACTAATTTTGTTAATATATGTCCTCCATCATTAGAAAAAGAACACAAATATGTGCTATAAACAAAAGTTTTTAAAAACACCCAAACTCCCGACAGTCTGTTGCTGAACTCACTAAACATTTTGGATACATATTTAAAACATTATTTACTAAAACCATCAATACACTGAAAAAACAGGTAGCCTAAAAACAGGAAAAGAACAATAATCTTTAGAATAAAATAACTAGTAAGCAGTCAAATGATTTTTCCATGCAGGAAGACACTGTTTACTTAACCAATCTTAAAATATGATATAAAAATCTGGAAAAAAGAGGTTCAACGCAAGCTTTCAAAAAGGCAAAAAAGCTAAAAAAAAAAGCTAAATGTTTGAATTGCTTCAAAATTGTGTCATACAGCCTAATAATAGGTATTTTTGCAAGTTCTAAATAAATGTTTTGTATTTTATTCGTTTTTATTTTCCTAACTGAAGTTCATTTTTATTACAGTGGCGAAAAAGCTACTTTAATAAACAGAAGTTAATTATTTTAGAGCAAATTTTAACAAAATGAAATTGTAATCTTTGTAGAAATTGGTCCATTGCTTCCAAAAATCTTGTTTCTTTAACTTTGGAGTTAAGGAAGAATGGAACTAAAAATATATTGTAATTTGAGTTGTTTTATTTTAAAATTTTAAATCAAGTTTTTCTGTTTCAAAAAGATTTTGACTCCCTTTAATAATAGTTTCCTTATTTCTGGATCTTGATGAGACAAAAAATTCTCGTATGTGCTGGAAGCATTGAAAAGTGTAGACTTAAATAGCTTAAAACCTGATAAAATTGTCAAGGAAAATGGTTTTAAATCTTGCAAAGTATCAAATAGTTTGCAGTGTAGGGTATACTTTGAGCTCGGAGTCGGCCCATTTTATCGTCTATGTCACAAATTCTTCTGGTGAAAAAGGAACTATGCTCATTGGAGCTTCATTTTTTGAAAAAATGTCCTCAATCATTAAAGAAATACCACAAATATGTATTAAAAATATCTATGGGCAATTCGATTTTGCAATCAAAACAGTTATAAAATAGGAGTTGTTTTCTTTGAAACCTATCTCAGCCTATGATAGTCTGTGTAAGTGCCTGCATCCAATAAGCATTCACTTCTTCTGGCAGCGTGAGCATGAATCCTCAAACAATAAGCCATTACTGGCAGCATGTTGCGTTTGCACCAGCGGACTTGAAAGCCTTCCAGTAAAAGAGCGATGGACAAACGCCAGGCTCAGTAGCAGCGTGGAGGTACAGGGTTGGATTTCAAGTCCTGGAGGTAGTGTGATCCTGAGTGCTGTTGTGCAACTGTGATACCATTTCACGAGAGCAACACTTGACCTACAGATGCCGAGTACCTCACCGTTACTGAAAAGCTGCTTTATTAACTTTTATTTGCTACAACTAACAATATGTTGGATCTCAAGAAAATACAGGATCTCAATTACTTTTACTGCTCTAATAAAGAGATTCTGAGGTTGACTTATGGATTTTCTGTCACTCTTTTATGCGAGTCGCACATACTTCCAAATAGGAAACTGCTTCATGATAAGGAAAATCAATGAGTGCTTTCATAAAACTTGATTGGTACCAAGCTTGGCTTAAGAGCGTGTTATGTATAAATCATCTGGTTATGGTCCTGATGATTAATGATTCCTTCCTCATTTTCTCCTTTACAATGTCCTTTTTTTCAGTGTTTTTCTTTCCTGCAGCTGCTGTTTCACAAAGCTCTAATTAAGCAAAGTCACTAAAGGTAATAAGGGCCTACCGGGCCCGTGTCTGGGCAACCCAGTTTTCTGTGTGTGCGTGCAGAGGTTACACAAAGGTACCACAACAGGGGCACCGAAGTCAACAAGGATAAAGAGTAATTGCATTTGGCGGTAGATTCTCCTGCATCCTCCAGTGATGTATTTTGATTAAAACCACATTTACCTCCATAATTTAAGGTAGACTCACAAAATATTAACAAGAATTGGTATTTATGAACTTTAATATTTAAAAACGGATTTAATGCGACAGTAGTTAAATACCACAAAATACTTTTTGTGGAAAAAGGCAATGCAGGTGTTGAATATTTTGTGTATATATGTTTTTAGCTCATATCTAATATACAAAAATTCAATGTAAAATTTAACAAAAATAATATATAAAATAGGGATATGTAGATAAAAAACAATGATAACTCAATGAAGGATAAACTATTCATAAATGTATATCCAATTAAAATGTTGAACGCGTTTAAAGTTAAATAAAGTCACTGGTAAATATAAAAGTTTTCATTTGGGTTTTATATTTTGAAAAACAAAAGAAAGTCAATATTTGAAACAATTTTTTGGTACATTGTGTACATGTTTCTTGGATAAAATGTTGCATCAAATTAATTTTACATCAATATATTTGTTTGAAATGTTTTAATTAAACTAAAAAGTAGTGAAAGACTTTTTTTCTTCTTGTTCACTCTTGCAACACAAAACATTTTGGCCAAATCCGTATTCTTCCCTCATCCTCAGCCACTCCCTACCCCTACATTCAGCCCTCCAAATGGACAACTTTGGAAAAAAAGTGGCTATATATGTTCAATTTCCCACCCTAATCCCTTTAACTACTACAAACCACATAATGCAGGACTATATAGTGACATGTGTTAGGACATAGCCAGAGTCTTCAAACTCTGATGTAGTTACCACATGATGATGTCATCAATAGTTTCCGGCCATCTATGTTAGCGTGTAGTTCCCAGTGCTTGAAAAATACACAAGTTATATCCGAATTCCTTCACTACTTGCTATATAGTACGCTAAATAGTGCTGTCCGAGTCTACAATTTACAAAATCGAGTGCACTAGAAATTTCTCAGAAGTCTTTGCGAAAAACCAGTGTGCAGCGATGCTCACTAGATTAGTGAATATAGACCACAATGCATTGCGGTCGAACAATTTTTCCGGAAAAAAAAGTGATTAAATGTAAATTCTTTAACAAACTATCCCCATTTTCCTCATCAAAACACAGTGGAGTCACAAATAGGTATCGTGAAATGTTTGTATTGATTCGATTTTCACTTTGTGAAGTCGGTGACGTCATATGCTGCATTTAGAAAAAGAAAAGAAGTGAGCTTGGTGTCCAGATTGCATTTTACATCCAGGGCACTAGATAGTCCTGCACTATAAGCCTATAGTCTTTTAGTAGTTAGGAATTATGGTGGGAATTCAGACGAAGTCTTCAAATTTGGGTGTTACCACCTCTTGATGATGTCATCAATAGTCACCGGTCATCTACGTTAGCGCATAGCTCCCAGCGGTTAGAAAATACATACAAACATCTGCTTTAAAATTGTAAAAAGTCACGCTAAAACAAAAAGTCATTATTTACTTTTAAATGTAAACTTCTAAAAATAAGTTTAGACACTACTACAGCTGTAAATGCCCCTTCAGTTGGAGGGAGGAATTCAGATTTGGCCTTAAAACATGCTTTTTTTTAAGTACTTTTTTTTAGAAAATGTATCTCGTCAGCATTAATAAAAGCAACCAGGTGTGTTTCGTGTGTTCAAATGTCTCAGTTTTTTTTTTTTTTTTCAAGTTTTGCTGAGTTTTCTGTCTTTTCTCAATTAGCCATCTGAATAAAAAAAGAACAAAAAAGATTTTTGTTTATTATCTTTGGAGGAGAGGGCCACAAACATTGGGATTCATGAATGGTACAATAAAGAAGGCAAGAGTGAGGGAGTAATACTTTAGAAAATTCTGTCTGGAGCAGTATGAGAACCAGCAACCCTAAATAGTACATACAGAAAGACATGAGAAGGTGATGTTGTACAAAGGAGGTGTTTATGTATTTGTGGAGGACAAGAAATCTTGTTTTTAGTTTGAGGTAATTCTAAATGAGCTTAAAGATCTGCTGGCTTGGAGTTTCCCTTTTCCTTAAATGCCACCTTCTTTCTTCTCTTTCAGCAAATAGTTTCTGGTCTATCTCGGTACCACAGGTACTCCAGACTGACCAGACAAATGAACAGACCTGGATGGAATTGCAAGGTTCTAATTTTCTAGCTTAAGGCAATTTATTGAAAGGCCAGACTGAGATAAGCTCTGAGCTTTGAAGTAGAACAACGTGATCTATTTTCTTCCTGCAGTTCATGTCTCAGCTGGAGCTCCCGGGAGAAGCTGAACAGGGCAAAGTCACTGTTTTCAAGCAGAAAAAAAGAAAAGCAAACAGATAAGCAACTATGACTGTAATGCCATAAATAAATCAAAACACATTAGGAAAGATTGTCATAGAAAGACTGAAAAAAAAGACAGTTTAACAATCAAAACTCAAAATCCTCATGAAAACTATTTATTTACTCACAACATCTTAAAAGAAACTGTAATAAACCTATTTACAGACAGAAACGGTGCAGCTGCCTGAATCTAGGGCAGCACGGACTCTTAGTGAGGGTTACACCTGTTCAAACAATGTAATGTTGTTTTCTTGTTGTTTGTAATCAGGTTATCGCCTTTTCAGAGCAGAGAGGTGGCTCTTCTGCTTTAGAGACACAGCAGTAGAGACGTTCTTCAGGTATGAGTGATACCTTTGGGCTTGTATGGTGAACTTACTAAATGTTCACCTGTTCTCTGCAGATCATCTTCACAGGGATATTAGTGGCCACAAGACCTGGAAGATACTCGGAAATTACAAAACAAAGTAAAAGTTAACCAGAGGTTGTTTTTCTTTTTTCTTTAAATTTAATTAAATAAGTCACAAATGAAAAATAAAGCAACAAATACATGATAAAGTTTTTGAAACGACTATTAATACTTTTTTTTAACATGGAACTAAAGGGTAAATTGTTCCGTTTTGAAATCAACCTCTAGTGGTCAAATGAGGAACTGCACCATGTGATGACACCTGCTTTAAACATAGAATCTGTGTTTAAGGGCTTAAATGAGATGTTTCTGGATAAATGAACATACTAAAAATGCTGGTTAAAGGAAACTAAAGTCATACAGTTTATTTATATAGATTTGAAGACTTAAACAAGTTTGAACTGGAACGTTTCTGTCAAGGTGAGAAAAGAAAGCTACTAGCAACTACTAATTATAAACTAGACTAGAGCAGCGACATTTTCCAATTATCTTCCTCTACAGTTTCTTTAAATGTTATGGATGAGTCAAATAACCTAGAAACTATCTAAGCACCTGTATACCTATGAACTAATCAAGCAGATGACTAATCTATCGGAGAAAATACACTAAATATGAAGAGAATAACCACTAAAAAGTCTATTGGAAGATCATTTTTAAAAATTTGACCAAAGCTTTTTCAGAAAAAACATTTTATATTGAAATTACTTCTAAAAAGATACATACGACTTAACTCTTTAACACTCAATGACATCGAAATAACACACCGTACACCCACCGTAACGTCTCAATCGTTTACGTGATCAACATTAATCCACTGAGGAGCGTGGCTTTACTGAGTTGACTGGCTCTTGTAAAGAGGATGTGTGATTAGACAGAAAAACTTAAGAATAAATAGTTTCCTGTTTGGTCTTTAAATACTCTAACCATAAGCTTGTACACTTACATGTCCAGCTGTAGCCTGTGGTCCCTTTTGTGCAATGAAGCAGAAGCAATTTCAGCATACAGTCAGTTTAGCTTGAAAAAGAGTCTCTGTGAGAAATTGAGTGGCCAAAAAAAGCATCACGTTTGATGCTGTGCAGAAATTCACAAAAGCAACTTTAAAAGCTGATTTATGGTCAACCAAAGGTTCTAGTTATTGTTGACTGGAACTCGTAAAGCGGATAAATTGTGTAGCAGTTGATGGAAAAAATAAATCTCATCAAATACTTCTATGAAAACAGACAGTCCTTTGGGAGAGTGTTACTAAATCTAAAAAAACAAAACATGCTTTATTCTAGATCTGAAATCGCCGTCAAAATTAAGATTTCTAGGTCCCTCTTCAATCATCTTTTATCCATTTTAAAAGCATTCTTTTGTTCTGTTAATACCATTTTTAGGCAAAATTTATAAAGCGGTCATTTTCTCTGACATAGTTTCTGCAGAGCGGCAGAAGTTTGTTAGAAATTCACCTATGAACTGAGGGTAAGTGAGTAAGCCTGCCCTCATTTCCCGTCATCCCTTAAGTTTACATTCTCTCCCCTTAGCAAACAGCCCCTCACAACCTATGTAGCAACTACAGGCTTTTTTCAAACTTCATTTTTTTCATCTGCTCCTGATTCACAATGATTTGAATAAAGAAATACAACACAATTTTAATCTGAACTTTCTTTGTATATAAAGAAAACTTGTGAACACTTTTCAAACAGTTCTGTGATGCTATCCATACGTCCTTACAGAATCGGAGTCCCTAATTGGTCAAAGTTCAGCTGATTCAACTTTTGATATGTGCTCAAACGTTGCACACTTTGTACAAAAAGCCTTAAAACTGACTTGCGTAGCGACATATATACAGTATGTATGTTTTCATAAACTTTTCATTCTCCAGAACATGCGTTTCTGAGCCAGGTGTGAATGTAGCATTAACTTGATTTGTCGAACACTTCAAACTGCCATGAGATTGTTAAGCATGTGTGTGAACACTTAAGGCACATGTGTCAAAGTCAAGGCCCGGGGGCCAGATCCGGCCCACTGGGTAATTCTATCCGGCCCTCCAGATCAGTGGTCCCCAACCTTTTTGGGGCTGTGGACCGGTCAGCCAGTGTGGAGTTATTCCGCGGCCCGGGGGGGGGGGGTGGTTGTTGCATTAAAAACGTTAATCCACTCATGACGTCACAACAACAGCTGAACATGACATGACCAACATCGTTTCTACCCCAACACAATGCAAACTTTCTAAAGAAGTTTGTTTTTTGCTCATTTTGCCATCTTGAGATTAAATTTAACCCCATGTATCATGTGACATGTTGCGGCCTTGACGTGCGTCAAGTGAGGATGTAAATGAGAAAATACGGTAACTTTTCCAAATAAAACACTTTCAAAAAAATAAGATGATGGAGATTAATTGTTCTTTCTGTGCGCCCCGGTAACAAATGACCCCGGGGGTCGGGGA